>NW_019214207.1:141233-280687 GCF_002532875.2 Varroa jacobsoni | reverse complement strand
GGTTGCAGATACGCAGAAGAACGGAAGCACAATTATGATAACTGAATTATGTCGCTCTAAGAAACACCTGATATACGGAAAGTTTGAGAAACACAGGCTACGAGATAATGCACCGCCCAAGCCGTGCAGAAGACATCAGACTGTCGCAAGCAGAAGGTGTCCACTCCGCTAGCAAATTCGTATTTTCTCTATTTTGTTTATACTAACATCGGCTGGCGATATCCTGAGCGACAGCGGCATCGGCAGCGATGCCCGTACGAATAACAGCTAGAGTCGAAGCATCAGCAACCCGCATCATCACAGAAGGCAACGCAATTACATTGTTTTTATCTTGCCACCGCCCTCGGAGCGACAGTCAGCCTTGTGGATGCTATAGATGAATGACAGCGACGCCAACGATGCGGGGGCACGATGGAGAACGAGAGGAAAGCAGAACTAGTGCAACCTCAACTAACTCGGTCCGGCAAACCCGACAAAGTGAAGCAAACATGACGACCGAGCAAGCAAGCGACACTAGTGGTGAACAGCAGCATGGCAGCGTGGCGTCTACCAACACCTCCATAAACGTCGGCAGCCACGCTGGCATTAGTAACGATTAGAAAAGATATGGAGGCGACTTGTCGCTTCTGCAGCAGCGCAGAACAATCACAGCCGATGGTGATTGTCATCACTGAAACAGAGCAGGGATGGCGCTAATAGCAACGGCAACAACAAGAAACTAACCCTGCAAAAGCAGAATCTATTGTAAGCAAGAGCCATACCCTTGCGAGGGCGGTCAAAGCTACACGTTAGTCGACCGCTTTGAAGGTTAGGCAGACGACCGAGTCGCGAGCTAATGGCACGGAACGGTTGCAAATACCCGGTGGCTGTAGCTGGTTGGTTGGTTTGTTAGCAGGAAAAGGAAAGGAAAAGCATAGGGAGGCAGAGATAGTACCAAGAACTGAAGAGAGCTTGAAGGCAACCAAAACAGACGAACAAGAACGGAGGCAGAAAGTGGCACTAAGAAGGACACTCCAAGGTTGCCAACCAGAACAGGCAATCCCTTAGCGTTGGCAGAGAAAGCATCATCGCCCACAAGAATATTATCACAGCCGCTGCTCCCAGTAGCACTGCGGCGCCATGATGATGACAACTGAAAAGGAAAAAATACCGAGCAGCAGGAACAACCGACAGTTATCGTTTGTTGCTGTAATCTCGTCGTTGATGGTGCAGGAAAGCAAGCAGACTACCAGCAGACCTACTGGGGATTCGGCACATTCCTGCACTGGCAGCACTCAGTCGTGATAAAACCGAGCGCCAGACATGCATAACGAGAGACGACAGAAGCTACATCGTGAGGCAACCAGCTGGATAAAGTCGCAGCAGCGAAGGGTAACAGTAGACGGAATAGCTGCCTGGTCGTATATGAGCACAACTAGTGTCAGCAGCATCAATAAGTTGACCGGCTGAACCTATGTTGTACATGAGCGGATTGATCGGGCAGACAGCCACTACTGCCAACTACGACGGCAAAACTGGTGCTTCACTATTGTTAGTATACGGACTCCTGAGTTCATACAGGAGAGGTAAGGCCGGTAGTACAGGAACACTGCTGCATAGCTCGATAGCGAGATGACGACAGGTCAGCGAGAATGACAGGACAACACCTCCTAGTCCTGGTACGGTTTTTGCTCATGCTGCCGCTGCTGGTGTTCGCAAGCTCTCATACGCGGCTGAAGCCTCTCATGCTGCCCCAGCCTTATTAGACTATTACACAGTGTATGTGTGCACTTGTGATGTGCGCGCATCATGCTCCCAGTGTATGCATTGCTTTCTATAATGTGTTCCCTACCAACGGATCCTGCAGACATCTTGACATCTGGTGGCCAGTCAATGATGCCGCCTTCCCTTGTTTCTTCAATAAGAGTTTGCTTTCAGTTCTTATGCTGACTGGTGGCTGCCAAGGGAGCAGCGCACGTCGCCCAGATAGAAGAAGCCTACTTGGCGGGGCTTATATATACAAGACGTACATGCGGCGCCCGCCAAAACCTCAGATGAGACTTCCCGAAATGACTACTGCTGCAACTAATACTATTACTAGTGCTACTGATATTGGAGTCATGACACGCTTTTGGCACCATTACCACGAACCTACTGGCGTCAGAGTATGGGAAGGTTGATCGTTATTGTGTGACTCTTTGGTGCACTATTTGGTGCAACAATTTTGTAGTCAATCAGTTTGCTATCATTACTTCGGCATATGTAGTCACTTCTAGATATATCTTCTTAGTTAAAGGTGGCTTACTTTAGGTCATAACTTCTTTCAGAAGGGATATTTTCCAGGCCGCGCTTTGGTCGTTTTTCCTGTTCTTATGTCAAGTCGTAACCAAAGTGAAGACTATACGATAGAACATTAAGACGTGTGCATATTATCTATGCATGAATCTACTAAAAGTATTATGAAATAACCACAACATATGTCAAGTCACACACGAGATCGACGCTGGAGTCATTTGACGAAGCGCAATTACTGTGCCGACATGGTCGATTCGCCTTTTCTTTACCAAAATACTATTAACTAGCAATGACTGTCGTAGCCGACGATTTAATGAAGTTATCGAAGTTGAAACAAACCTTTGTTGCGGTGTTTATATAACTAGCCGGGCCGTTAGCGCAATCAATTGTGTATAGACTCTACTTCACTTAGTGCTGGTTAGATCAAGAAGCCATACTTTTTAAGGAAGCGCCTGTGCATCTCGACATAAGAAGTACTTACCTCCTTACTAACCTTGGTGACAGCTTAGTGAGGCTGCATATCTATGATACGAAGACCATATTAATTTATAGTTAGTATTAAAATGGCAAACGGGGGATATTGAGTATCAGTGCGTAACCATTGTTCCCTATGTACATCCTCTAACAAATTTTACTTTCGTGATTGGCTCACTTTGCTTTATCAGAGATTATATTCTATGGACAAGATTTAGATCAAACATTTCATTCATCGTAGCATTTATCCAATTCATTCAATCGAAGCTCAGTACTCATACGGTGATCGGTTATTGTTAATACAATTCTATGCAAGTAATAGTTTCATCTCAAAACTGTATTTAAAGTTAAAACAGTAACTTGTGTAGAAGGAAAAACAGTAATGACCGAATGCCGGATAGACCGGTTTTTGTAGGCGTTTTGCAATCAGGCTAGTATTAACCAACTTGTTGTTTGCTCGAGGCAAATCTGACGTTAACTTCACGTAATTCAAGCTGCTACATCTGAAACACGATCTTTGCAGGCGTGGGACTATTATAAAGTCGTACCAGGAATACCACGTACAGACGATGCCCACGCATCCGAGTTCATTTTGTAACAGTTCGGCCAAGCGTGTCGTTTAGCAAAAGGCAGTGTTGAGCGATTCCCTCCTGGATTTAACCTAGGTAACTCGACCTCATTCATCACACGCAATTAGCTTCCTTTGAAAGCGATTCAGAACTCTCGGAGCGACGTTTGAAAGCTCCAGTGACAACTGATAAAAGTCTTGCTGGTTTTTTCCACAAGGTATATACTTCTAGTTTGTTTTCCGAAGTCAGCACATGGCTAAACGTGCGTATAATTTACCGATTTACTGCACAATCATGAAAGTTATCTAATAGATGATATCTAGAGAAGACTCAATGGAATGACGCGACACCTCGAGATACGGACCTTATGAGAACGACAGCTTCAATGTAAGATGACGCAAATGACGCTGCGTTGAAAAGCAATTTTTGGTCTTGATTATATTTATTTTAAAATAAAATAAGGCTTATTTATTGCATCGATGTGTATATGGGTAACATAATCAATAACTGCCGCGTGTGCTTTGCCTATTATGATTATTTGATGTCTGGTAAAATTGATTGTTACCGATAAGTATAGTTGTACAAGTTTGTGTATCTAAGAACTGAAATATGATTGAAGGTTCTGTCTCGAGCTTCTGTCCATGGGTCTGGTATTACCGTACGCTTGAAGAAGCAGTTTATCTGTACGCTGTACAGTTCTGAACGTGTAAAGTTCGTTATGGTACATCCTGAAATCATCAATTCTGTATACTGCGTAAATATACACAGGGTTCTGTGCTGAGAAAAAGGCCGACCAAACAACTCTACGGACGCAATACGCGCTGATGAGCTAAAGACATCCTGTGCAATAATATTGCCCTATGGCTGGCCGGAGAGGAAGGCAGGTGAGCGCTCGGTATCAAGTAAGAACCCTCCGTTAAGATGCGTAGGAGAGAGTTTTGTGTAAAGTTTTCAAGATTAATGATAAGAGGCGAGTAACATTTGATATACACAGGGTGTTCCCTTGTTTTTGTTTCTAAGGCAGTATTAAATTTTCTCGCATGTGCTACAAGCGTTTGATTTCAGCGATCATGTTTATTCATCATCTACCCCGATGAGAGCGTTACTTTGGAACTTTAATCACAACCTACCTACCTTCGGAATATTCTTTGTTTAATCTGCGGATAGGTTTTCCATAATAAACGTTATCGATAAATGTGAACTTATTAAAATATCGCTTAAATACGTTACATTTAAACATTTGAAATGGAATTAAATTTTGCCCTCGTAACAGGCCAAAAGTGCTAAAAATGCAAGGCAACCAACCGCTCGAGCCTCACTGGACAAACCAAGTGACAATCTATATTCTGCTCTCTATAACAGACGTTAATTCATGTATCAAAAATGTTATTTTTGAGCCATTTTCGAGCTCTATTCTTTTAACGAAACTGTTCGCTACCAGGACATGACCTTACAGATCATTGAAACACATTGGCATGTATGAGGTATTAGCAAAATGGTTCAGCCTTCCAAGTGACTAAATACGTATTCACGTTAATAAGGAACTAGAGTCGTGAGGTGAGCGCTGGATCTCAGTACAGGTGAAATCGAATGGCCCCCCAAATCATGTAACATAACTCCACTCAACTTGTTTTACTCGTATTTGAAGGGCAAAATATATCATTATACTCCACGGACGGTGGGCGGACTTGAGAAAAGTGTAAAGATCAGGCCTGACGTATGCGAAGAAGTGGCCAGAAACCAGATAATGCAAGTAACTACTGAATAAAGGACTTGATTTTGTATTTAAGTCAAATATTAAATTAATAAAAAAAATGTATGTAAACACATTCCGTTGCCTTTGTCGGCGTCGTTGTTAGAGATGCATTTCAATGACTGCTTAATAGCGGTTTCTAGACCACTTCAGCTAAATTTTTCGGGTTTTAAGTCCGGTACCGCCATTAGGCGTTTTATTAGAGAACTGGCTTTTAGCATGAAGTAAAATGTGTCTACAGAAGGATTAAAACCTAGGCTGCCAAACATTATGCTGTAAACCAAATAAAATAGGTTCCCTAGATGAGCTGTTTAGATGCTCCGAATATTCACTGTACATTCGAACGGAACGGGCTAAACGAATTAAGCGAAGACCGCAACGCGAAACCTGCTCTAACAAATGTCAAAATAGTCTCGTAGCCTAGACACAGCCTGCCTGAGTTGCTATTACCATCGGCAGAAGCAGGCCGCAGTCAGGAGTATCCGACGTAATGTCACCATTGCACTGGACGGCAGCAGAAGAAAAAAGAGAAGAAAGAAGAGCAGCCACCAGAGAATAGCTGAAGGAGAACCGGCAACAGAAGGAGCAGCATCAGGAGGAGGGCGCGTCGGGCCATCCACCCTCGCCAGGCCGATGGATTCCCCTCGCCTCGGCCGTGAGGAAGGGTCGAGCGCTCAGGAGTTCCGCGTGCTTGTGGACTGCCGTGTCGCCGGTCTCCCACCAGCACGCAGAAGATATCCCTCCACAACGGACGCATGATGCCGCGCCGATCTGTCCTATAAGTGATTATGCGCGTGCAGACGTCGCGTCCGATGTGCCGTTTCTTGCTGTTAGTAAAGAACATATTTGCCATTGGCATTGTGATTTTCATTATAGTCCTGACGTGTTGGCTTGTGACTAACGGCAAAAAAGGCCGTTGAAACGTTCCTGGTGTGGAGGGTTTCTATGCAGACGCAGCAGCACAAGCAACAGCAGTAATATCAGCAGAATCTGTTACGTCGGTCAATTACGACAGTCACGACTGCAGCTAAAGATCTGCCATAACAGTTTCTACCTATCGTCTGTGTGCTTCACTAGATATTCATTGCTAGAGCGATATCCGTACCTACCGTTAACACGCTATAGCGCTAAAGCGGTACTAAAGTGACGGTTTGCCTAGTATGACATCAACGTTGAAGCAACAGCTGCTAGAGATATTGTGATCTAGTCTGTGTTTGATACAATGCTATGATGGACAGATATGTGTGTTGTCTGGCCCAGTATTTTCTTGGTGAATATGCCTGTGTACTATACATGTGAATGATTCTCACGTTGTCGATTGATTCGTCGTGATCTTCGCGCTTTTCCTTCGGCCTATTCAAGAAACTGGCTGATAGAGCACAAGTGAAGATTAGCAGAGTCTTCAACGGTGGTTGTGTTGGTAGGCGATAGTTTCTAATGTCATTCGTTCAGCTAGGCTGCATTATCTCTTTATACAGTACGATATACATCACAGCACACAATTGTACTTCACCGTCTTTCGCGGAACCCCTCCCAGCCATCAGCGTTTACTTGGTGTTCGTTTTTCGTATTGCAAACCCAAAGGCAAGTTTCGTAGCCTTCCGGTGATAGAAACCAGTGCTGAAGAGTTGGTCAGTGTGTAAACAAACGATTCGCCTCTCCGCATAGTGGTCGTCTGTGTGTCGTGGTAAGTTTTTGTGGAGTGAAGGATATGTGTGTCGTCGTTTTCGGTGTTACCGGTGTTCTCACGAATTGCTGACTGCATGAAAGTGTTAAAGGGAGAGAGCGAGAATAAGAGAGGAAAAAAAGAGTGATACAGCGATAAATGGACCTATCAACTATTATGTGGCATGGCTGTAATACCTAGAAGGGTGAAGAATCACTCCTTCGTGTTGTCGTCGTTGCTGTTATTAGAGTGGTGATATTTTTTTTTTTACCAAACTCGTGCGAAACAGCACAAAGGAACGACAGCAGAAGTGCGGAGGGGTGATTTCCATACGCGCCAAAAACGAACCGGTGGCGCGTCGCTCTCAAACACAGCCACCAAACGCCACAATGATGGGAAACTACGTAAAAAGAACAAAGTTCGCGTACCTACAGTTACCTCTAACGCTGGAACAACTATGTCTAAGTTCCAGACACCTATTTCTGGCGATCAACATTCTCGTCGTCGTCGCAGGTTACGGTAAGTTGTTGCCACGAAAAATCATAACATCAGGCCAGATGATTCAGAAAGCATTGTCTCGTAACCTTTAGAAACATCCTGGTTACAGTTAAAACGAGATTAAATGAGCCGAGCATGTTTTACGTACGTATATGCATGCATACGTATCAGATTTGCAAATAAACACCCAGCACTCCGCATAGCCCGTACTTTTACGCTGCTTTCAGAACCGCACACTTAGAGAGTAGACGCATACAAACACACAGTGAAGACCACAAACAAAACGGAGTGCCAGGGCATCGTGGCTTTGTCATGCAGGTCTTTTGGCCTTAGGTTTCACCACCACAGAAATTGGGAGAAATGAGAAACCCATAACCTTCATGTTAGAGCGTATGCATCACCGATGCAAAAAACAAAGGCCACTTTCCGACCTAACCAAAGGTGAAGGTAACAAAGCTAAATCCAGCCAGGAGAAGCTGACCAGTAGCAGGGACCTATGTCCACATGTTGGTGCATGCCGCTTTGCCATTTGCCTGTTCGATGAAGTCGAGCTGTGATCAAGCTGTCTGGTGGCACAAAACCTTGGTGACCACGCAGAATTCCCTTTTCTCAACTGCACAGACCTTCCAGCCGGTTGGTCAACAGCCAAGCCGGTACGTTTAATAGGCCGCAAGCAAAGAAGACTCTCTCCCTCAAAATTTAGCTTTTAAACTTGGTTAGTCCTGTTGTTAGAAACTGAAGTCAACATTAGCTCTCAGGTAGGCCGCCGCTGCTATTACAAGCGATCATTCGCTACAAACGATAGTCTTTGGTCGAATTAAAAATGAGTGCAGCAGCTAAATATCACCATATGGTCAACAGACGAGGCAGGACATTAACAGTTAATGAACGTAGCAACAAGCCTGCAAACCCAATACAACAGCCACAGCACCGCCGAAAGCAACGTCCATATGATCTGTACGCTACCATGCTAAAGATTAATGGGATGTTTGCTAAAGTACTGTTACTTAAACATCATCGACATAGTGACTTGTAACAACGGGACTTTGAAACGACAGTTGAACCACATATATATATATATATATGTCTATGTTAAGTCACCCGATTTAATGCAAGGGTTAGCAGTCTATTTTCCAATGGCACGTTTGCTCTAAATTGGTGATCTCCTTCTGTTAAATGTTTCATTGGTCATTGTTTTACAGCTAGCGCTATCAAATGACAATAAAATCAACAAGCTGACTATTCGACTGACCCGTCGACCCACCCCAAGTCGGTGCCAGCTCGCTTTAAAGTGGTCGAATCGGCAGCAGCACGATTCTTCGTTCGTCTTGGCGACCAGTTGATAGCGTCGTTGTTAGCTCGTTTACTCTCTGCTAAAACGAAGAAGACGAAGGAAACCCAGTTACATGAGTGGGAAAGGTCAGTGGGAGAATGTTGAGAAACGTGCTGAGCGTTTAATGGCTCGGTGACATCGTCAGGCCAGTGGGACGCGAAACGGTCGAATCGGTTAAAAGGCGGATCATAAAGACATATGACGATGTTTAGCTCATTGACAAAAGCAGCAGGATTGGTAAACTGGACAAATTATTCGTGTTTAGTTTAGTTGTAAAATTGATACAATGTAGGTCAGAATACGATGGGTCTGTTAGATCCTGACATCGTATAAATGATCTAAACGATTATATGGGGCCGCTATGGCTGATTAAGTCGTTCTGGGGCATCATGATATATGTAAATGGACTACTGATGCTATGAAATTTCATCTGATCTGCAAGTTCCGTAGCTTTACAACTGCTGTTTAAGCTCCGTCGCGCGGCTGGGCTTTTCCTTTCCGCCTTTGGTAAAACGCACAACAACAAACAACCCAACGTGAAAGATAGAGGGAAAAACTGAATGCTGTATTGGACAGAAGTAATTTCTAACTATATTAGCGTCACGAACAGGCCTGGTTACCCCCTACGCAACTTCCTGTCACCCCTTGTCTTCATCTCGTCCAACGGAATAGCGACCGTTCCTGCGGTGATTCCCGGCATAAAACGTTCTTTCTGATCCGTTTTCGTCTTAGTCCCCCTCAACTTTTCCGCCATTATTTCTCTAAGTTATCCTATTCATGTTTCTACAACAGTTGCACCATGAAAATCGCAGCTGCCGCTGCTGCTGCTGCTGCTGAGGCTCCTCAGATGCTAAGCAAACTAACGACGACTGAATTCTGATAAAAGATTTTGGTCTTGCTTTTATTTGACCTTGTTTTCTTCTGGGTAAGTCTGATCTTCCTTCTCGTTTCGTCTTTGTCTCGCTCCTTCATGCACGCAGGACGCTGCTTAGACGATTCCGAGCTTCAGTTAGGAGAACTACAACCGCTACTGTTACGTCTATTACTATTAATGTTAGTGCCGCAACGAGCCGCGGCGAATCGTACCGAATCCTCGGAAACACGTAGCGGCACGATGGTAGGCAACACGCATAGCTTTTCCTCTATTTTCATTCGTTCTAAACAGATCAACTCCACGGCCTTTTCGAAATCTCAAATGACGACGGGGATAGCAATAACAACGACGTCGAATAACGGACAGCATTACGTAGTAGTTAGAAAGCGCTACTTGTCCGGTGCTTTAGGTAGACGCAGAATAGACAATGAATCATCCGTTTTCATTGCAACGGAACTAGTTACAATAACGACGATAGAAAACAGCTTTAAAACGAACGTGCACCAGCAAGCCCTCGTCTTCGCACACAAATTACCTTGGCCAGCCTTCTACTACTGGTTTTCGAATATAGCGAGAGCAGTGGTATGGATATTATTGCCGTTCGTTGGTTGGCAGGCGGTTGGACAGGGTAAGATAACGTTAGTTAAACAACACGCAAGCCCGCTCTACGTAAGTAAACTACGATACAGACGACGAGAAGACTAAATGGAAGCATGACTCCAGCACTGGTGGGTTATGTACGTGCCACGCCGGCAACGGTTCCCCATACTGTGATAAAAATCTGCTTTGCTATTTCTGCTGGCGCCCAGGACAGTAGATTAACCGGGAAGTTGAAGGCGTCCCGGCCGCGATTCGGCGTACAGTGCAGCCCTTCGAATGGCCCATTTTCAATCGCGGACAGTTGCGTCTGCCACTAATATGTTTAACGCACGATACAAACGCAGCGGGAAACGGCAGGCTGCCATCTTAACGCAGTACGTCTTTCTTTCACTGTCTTCACTGGAGCTCCAAATAATTAGCTGGGCTGAGTTGGCGTGTTTGGGCCATTAGCGATGCCTAATATTGTCATCGTGTTCGTCTTTTCGTTACTTCGCCGCTTTCGTTGGCTGGCTCCTTGCGATTCTTCGCAGGCTCACATTGTTGTCTAGACCTAAAACCCGTTGCTTTTTTCGGCTTCTTTCTTTTAGCCTTTTAAAACTTGAAAGAGAAAATATGTATGATGACGTTAAAAGGGGGTGAGAAAAATCGTCTTTATTCTGTGGCAGCGGCAGTGGAAATTAGCTGCAACACAACAGTGCCTTTTATTCTCGCGTCATCTGGTTTTGCTCTTTGGGTCAGTTGTTACTCGGAGTCCTACAAAATCGTTCCAGGTAGAATAGGTTGCCGTCGACGAGCGGACGGAAAGGACTACATGGGTACTTCAACGGCTTTGTATCATGGCATATACAATCATCGACGCGGCCAAGACTGCTGCCTCACTCTGTGCATTGTTTTGAAGTCCAACGAGCTAACCTGGTCATGGCGAGTCGTTCCGCGAAAGCCAAACGTAGATACATTGTAAAAATGTTTTGCATCCAGCTTACTGGCCCCTCTACGACATCAATGAATGTGCGTGGAGCTTGCCCACGGACCTCGTAGCCTCTACACACTGGCTGGTCTTTAACGTTTGTTTCCGCTGCAAAGTAAATGAGGCCTCCGTCTCACCTGACGAATAACCAGAATTGCGCAACACTGTTCGCTGGCTGTGGACGCCTTTGAGGCGGAACGCCATTGTCTCGGTCTGGTCACATCTGCGATGTTTCCATGTTGGGTGAACTTCCGATATCGTACTCTAGATGGGTCATCGAATTTCAGGCAGAACGAGAGGACTGATTAACAACCGTGGGCAGAAGCAATCGCTAGTCTCCCAATAACAAGCTGCCCTGAGAATTCATGAGAGTATGAAGCAAATAGAAGCGTAGTACGGGCTTACTGGACGGACAGAGGATAAATCCTCGAAAACTCAAGATTCAGGATAATTTTTATTAGTGCTCTATTATAATTACAATACATGTTAATTGTGTACCTGTGATTGTTCTGTACGAAAGATAAACTTACAAGCTAATAATTTCCGAAGTTAGTGTCTTGCATGAGCATGGCAATTCTATTCAATTGGATAACGATAAGATTCTGGCAACCGCAACAGTTCTGCATTAACTCTACTGGATGCTGTAATGAGTAATACATTCTTTTCGCGGGATATTCTCCTGTATGGTATACTGTATCTGAAGAGTTCCTGACCGTTCAATAGCAGAAAGTTCATATCGGATAATTCTAACGAACTGGGTCTAATCAATGTGTTGCTGTGTATCTGTAATACACTGTGATTCAGATATTTTGAATTGGAATTTATGCCTCTCTATCTTGTCGAATAACTTTCTGGGTGTATGCAAAATATACTACAATTTCGTAGATGTAAAATGGCTCATTTCTTCGTATTGCGCATTATTTAGATGCAAAATGTTTCATACCATCGATTTTGGCATGGTCGGACAGCTGTCGGACGCCAGGCGATATCCGACCAGTAAGTCAGATTGTTGTGGTCTAAGTTCAAAAAACTGGCCATAAACAGGCTTCGTTTCTTTTTATGTCCGGCGATACCGGATGTAATGTTTGAAAAATTGAAGCTATATCCAGCCAAATGTGTACGACCTTATTTTTGCGGTTCTCCCATTAAGATGTGCAAATTGTTTTTACGTTTAGTTACTATTTCCTATTCAACGATACTTTACAAAGTTCACGCAAATTTAAAAACCAACTAATGAGCTTATAAAGCTGATGAATGATAGGTCTGCCCCATTGGGGCCTTTCAATGCGCTTCTAGACTTACGCAGTTACTGTTAAAGAATCGTCTTTGATTAATTATATCGTCTGGCTGATTTGAACATAATTTTGTGTAATTACGTCGCAGCTATATATATATATATATATATATATTTTTTTTTACGATTTAAAATACGTAGTGATATTGAAGGCAAGCTACTAGGTGTTTTGGTGGGTGGACATGTCGCCTTTGACGTACCAATACAACTGATCCACTTACAAAAGCTACAGATATCCCAGGCAACCATTTGCTTACGAACTGGGTTATACATTTTATGCATATATTTGCATAAGATTTCGGGATCGGTCGCTGGTCAATTATTAGTTTTTACACTAGAAACGAGTATCCTGCAAGCTGTCCTGAAACAGCATCTGCCACCTCACTGTTTCTTTAATTCTCATAGCTAAATTTAGACGTCTCCTCTCGCAGAACAGGGTGACGTACCGCGGTGAAGACACCGTAGGCATCAATGCGGGTGCATGTGGCAGTGTTGATGTAGCAATAACATTGTATAAAAAGTATGAGTTCTCCAAGGTATCCACTCTTATTTCCGTACAGTACACATAGATTTTTTTGACCCCTTAATTTGACTGCTAGTTTCTACCTTCTGTATATTAAGTCATCCCTGATATACGTGGGACATCCAAAACGAGCCCACGTTAGTCGCCCGCAGGGACTTGCCCTTACACTCCGGCATGTCAACATGAACCACAGCTACTTATACTTAAAGCGAACCTAGCTTAGGCATAAACGAGTTTGAACTGGCTAAAGTGTAAACGACTGCAGAGGTAGAGGCTAGAGGAAATTATCTTCAGTAACGCTTTGTCTAAAATTGACGCAGCAACCATTAGTCCATGCTTTGATCAATGCTGCGAGCTAATATCTATTCAGAACCAATAGATTACACCCAAAAGCCGTTTCTCATTTTCTCCAAGCTTCCTTTAAATAGCGAGATCAAAGAATATCTAAGAGGACAAGGGGCACTACTCAAAAACGAATAGTAAAACATTGACTACGCGTGCATCTAGACGCATCGGCATGTATTTTCTTTGTATGTAACAAGAAAAGAAAATTATATATTTATCAATATATTTGTAAGTCTTCAAAATACCAATGCACCGTTTTGTTGTCTGCCTTAGATATTGTTGGCTTGACAAAAGAATTTTACCCTCAAAACGCGATTCTGTATTAATGAGAATCGGTTGTGGTACCTGCATGTCTGTTAAGCTATGTCCGTGTGTTACGATCCTTCACATTTTAATACTCAGCGTATTATGTATGAAAGGCGAAATGTAAAGTAACTTAAAGTGCGTTCTTACAGTTCGGAGCTTTAAAGAACTACTTGCAACTGTTAGCGACCCTATCGTAAGTACGTTACTATAAGGTCATTACCTACAATAAATTCTACACGAATAGATTCCGCTCATGCTCAAACCACGAATACGTGCCCTTTGTACAGGTTACCCTCACGTAATCTACTGCACCACCTCGTTAGTCACTTCAGGTCTTCAACAGTACCAGGTAGTCCTTAAAGTTCTCTACTTTTAACTTACATCCTGCGTTTAGAAGATATCAGCAACTCCACGCAGAAGTCATCTTGCGCATTGAGTTAAAATCACAAATTCTAGAAATCCTATTATAACCCATAATCATTGTTCCTGAATTCGCTTTCTTTATTGCAATTCTTAAATCCTCAAGTCAAGTGGCACTCTCTGCTTAAACTGTCTCTCTCGAAAAGTATCTTCGAATGAAAGGGCAAACCGTCATACTTACTTCATCCGATTTGTGGTGTTGGCGTTGATGGTGAAAGTCGTAGATTTCGCAATCACGACTACCGTGAACTTGCCTTCTCCTCTGTCTCCACCAGGTCGGAAGCTTCCGCCTGTTCTGAACTGCGCTTAAAACCGAGATTGGCTCAAACCCCATCACCTCCGCCTTGCGGCGCTTTGAGCTGTCGTCCTCACGGTCACCTTCGCGACCACCGTCGGTGATGAAAAATGCGTTAGCAAGCTTATGAACGCATCTAACTCCACCACAGCTCTTTTGCGTTGACGTTTTTCGAGCGATCCAACATTCATAAAGTGATGACTCCCAACAGGACAATTTGCTTGCTACCTCTGTCGCTGGTTCCTTGGCAAACAGCGGTGACTCAGTTGCAGCAACACATTAAGGAAACGCGCAAGTGGGTAGTAGAAAGAAGAAGGCTGCGGTACGGATGATACCGTGGCAACCGCAAAAGCTTTAGCTGGCCGACATTCAGCAAAGAAAGCCAGGGGAAAAGCTTCCATGCGTTTTCCTCTCGTAGCCGAGCGACTAACTGGGAGTGCCTACCTTCGGTGAATTGTTCACTTCTTCCAAACACTTTGCTTCGTTTAGCGTAATCATAGGGTAGACGGATAGAAGAAAGTCTAGCCGTGACTCTAAGAGTTCCTTGGCAAGTCCGAAGAGTTCAGGGCTTCAGGAAGTGTGTTTAGCTCGAAGACTAGTAGGATAGTAAGAAATGGCTAGGAAGGCCTCCTACTAGCTGCTACTAGGTGCGACGCAAAGAGGAACTTCAATTTTTATGACGACAAACGAACAATTTGGCGACGACGACGACGACGACAACGAGGGCCACATCAGTAGTAATAGTCGCAACAGTACAACACTACCAGTAGTAACAGCAGTAGCACGCGCGACAAATGGGGTATTTAAGGTATAAAAACGACAGTTCCGACAGCAATGGAGGGGTGGCAGCGGGGACTACCGGTTGCTCACATGTTGATGCAAGAAATTGAGTCAGCTAAAAAACAGTAGCAACGAAAAGACGGGTTAGATACGAAGAGTGCATAATGGCTAGATGAATATATCTATCTAGATAGCCTCACTAACTTACTTATGTTATGTTGTTCGTTGCGGTGACATGGTAGAAATAGTTCAGGGCTTAGCTACCCCAGTAGTTAGCAGGGTTCAAGGTTAGCAGGGAGGATTACATCTGACACAAACGCGTGCTCGTACTATGAAAATGCTGTAATTTTTTGACGGTAGTATTTCCGAACACCGCGTTATACCATAATGAGCCTTTTACTTCTAGCACCATCCTTCACTTCTGGCGGGTGGGCATTTCTATAAAGGAGGAGGTGTATTTATGAAGTAACAAAGGAAAACACGCAAACTTGCTTTAAATATATGCCAATTTGATATTACAAAAGACAGCAAGTGGAAAGCAAGGAGAAGTTCCTTTATGTTGGGACCCCATAAACACCTACTGCTTTGAACGAGCAAAAGGTGGCGATTCTAGTGGTGACGTTGGCGATAACGACGACTTTAAGCATTTTCTTCCTCCTGGCTCTGGGTCTCTGCCGCTAGAAGTCTGTGACTGCGACTGCTTTGACCGTTGCTTTTCGGCAGCGGTCTCTTTGCACGCCCGCCTTCTTTTACTCAATCTGATGCTATTTTTACCTGCTACCGCTATCTGTTTGTTGACTTCGGCTACCTCACTCCTAGATTCTGCTCGTGTTACCGCTGCCTCAAGGCAGAATGCAGGATCGGGTAGGATAAAGTTTCTAGATCACTCGACTTTTCGGAGAAGTCCCAAAGATCTAGCTGTAAAGCGGTAATATTTATTCAGAGGGTTCGTCTGGCCTGTTAGTCGACCTGGCTTGTGGGCCTCCCCCTGGCTCGTGCTGCAAAATTCAACCATGTCCGGAGGACGAACGTCTTGGCTGCTTCTGCCACCGCTGCCACTGCTGCTACTGCTAGCTGACTGTGATTCCCGCCCGCATGGCAGCCCATAAGCAACGAAACAGTTTCCTTACCAGGCAACTCCGGCAGCCAGAGCCTACGAAGTTGCGGCCAAAGAGACGGAAGTCTCCTTTTACGAAAAGGCTACGTATGTTCATAGTGTAAAGACGTACGCAGGACGTTAGGCGAATGGTTCATTCTTGCCTCTGCGTCCCACTCAGTCAGATATGTCTCACTCAGAGACTTTTTCTCTCTTTCTTTCGAAGAGCTAGCGACGTCTGCTATGCTGATGCTTGAAGCCAGGGTTAGCCATGCTGCTTGAAGAGCAACTCGGGGACACTCGAAAGGCGATTGTCGAAAACCACCTTCCATACGTTTTTCAGCAGAAGGTAACCTGATTTCCTTTGGCAGGGCAACATCTGCTCCTCATGCAAATGTCACAGTACGACGAAGCACAGTTGTGCCGTTCCCCTACTCCCACTGCTGCTGTCGATACGATACACAGATTCATATTGCAGCAACCAATTTTGGCCCGATGTTCTGCCACCGCCACGCTGCGCTGAACCGCTGCTGCTGACGCGGTCCCGTTCGCGGCTCGCTCCATTATCGCACGTCCTTCAATACTGGGAACACTGGCTGGTATCAGACTCGTCCGTCGCTTTGCTGTCCCTGGTGCCAGTGTCTATTTTGCTATCGCATGGGAGGTCACCTCTCTAGACAGATATATTGGCATCATTAGGAACGCCTATGTTAAACCTACGATGAGCCTATTCGACTATTTGGGTAGAAACCGTAGCAGGAGCAGCTATCGGCTGTTGCAGAGGGAACGACAACGGACACCACAAGTGGAGACGTCAAGTATCGAAGCTGATTCGTTAATGCTTCCGCCCCAGAGCGTATTAGAGAGGGCGAAAGAATGATCAGTGAAGAGTCGTATTGCGCATTACCTAAACGGTTTATTTTTCCTACAGTTGCCACTAAAACCATTACCACAACAACTAGTGTGACTCACATGATAGCATCACAGTCCACTTCATACTTCTTGCTTCCCATCAACTTCCTCCCAGTGCTGTAAACTGTAGAAGATATACACTTTTGTTTTGTACAAATTATGCTTAACTGTAGAGGTCGAAATCAACGGCGGTACACATTGTGACTCAGGCACTATGGCCGACTGGGGTGGTAGTGATATTAGTAACAGCAAAAGGATCAGCTAGAGCCGTTGTTCCTTTTTTCTTTCATAACAGATTCTGGACATACTGATAATGTTGTTAGTACTTCTATCGTTCGATGGCCGCTACTCAGCTTCCCTTCAGAACCAGTACCCCTCAAAGAGTATGAGAAAACCCACGAAATCTTTTTCCAATCTGCCTACTTACTCGCACCTGACACCCAACATCGCCAATGGAGTGCGCATACTGCACGCATATTCGCTAGTTCATTCAAGCCGGCATTCTAGGCTGTACAACCTAATGAATGCAAATTAAGGAGATTTTGCATGACCTCTACGCCGACGATGCCTTCGAAACCAACCCCCCAATTATCCCTGTTCTCGATAGCCATTCCTAATCCTTCCTTTGACGCTGAAGAGTCGCCAGTCTTAAGCGGCATCTGCGACGGCCATTGTAACAACAGCGGCGACAGCGAAGCCTTTCCAAATGCTAAAACCTCTCTGCACGCTTATATACAGGTTTATACATATACATAGATAGACACAATTAGGGTATTGAAAATTGACTGAAAATTAATGGCTTACACTGCTAGTCCCAGCTCCAGGCATGGGGCGGCAACGACAAAGAATGACTAAAATCAACATTGATGTCTCGGCTTCACCGGCAAAGCAGAAGATGATGACAACTGTACTTCCTACGACCGTGGCCCTGTGCCAATCTCACATCGTGTCAATCAGACCCAGTCGAGCAAGCATGGTCTGTGGGGAAGTCGCGGAACAGGCAGAGTCTGCGCTGGGGCACGAAAAAAAACTTAATTGGTAGTGCAAATATCGAGTTACTTCCACTATCACCGCCACTGTTGGTACGAACCAGGGTAACCCTTCTGTTCATTGCTGCTGTTGATGGTGTCTTAATACCGATGACCCAGCAACATCAGAGCATGATTTCAAGCAGGCCTAGGACCCGAGCAGCAACGGAACCGTCAGTTGCAGACTGTCCCTGCTTCGGCAAAGACGAGCAAATCTGTGAGCATAGACGACTTGAATACATACACATCAGCACAGAGAGAAAAAGAAGGAGGAAGGGACCGGGAGTTAAAGACAGGAGAAAAGCGGACAGCGCCGGTATATACTGGGTAGCGGGAAGGCGGGCCACGTGGCTCATAGCCAGATTTCCCGGCAAAACAATAGTAAAGCCTTATTAGGAACTAGTAACCCCAACTCGTGCAGCTTACTACGTTGAAGACAACACCGACAATAACGACAGCAACAGCTGCAACTAAAACGCCGAGCCTACGACCTACATCAAACAGTTTGTTAGTGCCATGCCGTAGACTATGTCGTGTGCCATCGTAGAGGTAACTGGCCATATGCTGGCTTGTCTGCAGTACGTACATGGTGCTCACGTTCGTCCGTGAGTAGGATACGTTGCTTGGTTAGCCACTGAGGCACTGTAGTACGCAGCTATACTTGTGAGTATAAGCAATCGAACTTTCTGCAACATATACATACTCTAGAAGTACTAGCCAGCAACATTAGTCGAACAACTAAAGTCTTACGTGCCAGCTAGGAAGCCTTCCTTCTGCTGTCAGCATCTGAAGTGAACCAACATTAGCTTTATATAATCTTGCCGGTTAATGAACATGCATAACTTCTGTGGGGCAATCGCCAATAGGGACCAAGTGCCCGTAGCCTCTCCTAACGTTTCTAGCCGCCGCAACATTCCTACTTACTTCATTCGCGCCCTCTTCGCTTAGCTGAACCTAGCAAAGGCGACAGTGAAGAATTATGTTGTCCCTAAGGATTAGACAGGGTAGCAGAAGAACGCAAAAAGAAACGGCAGTCCTTGTTCTGAACGTTAGGTTCGTCACCCTACTGCCCCAGAGCATCCATTTCTCAGGTCCCTAACATAAGGAACTGTTAGAACAAGCGTTAATTGTTACACAGAAATAGTTGAATATTGGCTCTTTTTTATTTAGTACATAAACGCCACCGAGATGTCAATGAAAATTTAAAGTGCCCATTGCCGAATGCGTTACAGAAACGTATGCAAGTCGGTCGAACGTTAACTGAATTGAAATCTGCATCATATATTTTACATACAACTAACCAGTGTAGTCTCCAGTCTTTTCACTATCACAGCTATAAATAATTCGCAGCCTGTCAACATGCGTACCCCAATAACAGACGGCTTTTACAAACAGCATTCAAGTCACAGCAAGTACGCTACAAATTTTGTTCTCCAGCAAAACTGTATCAACAAACGAAGAGAGACCGAAAAAATATTTAGACGATCATCCCTGATTGTTGTATTGTACTCGGTCTTACATACTGCTACTCATCCGCTTCCTCAGAGAAGTTAAGCTGTTGGACGACGTGAATCTGAGGAGCCTCCTGCAGGATGCGGTACATTCTTTCAGGGAACCACATTTGATGGCAACGGTTAGGCTGGTGGCAAAGCTTCCCGCCAATAACGCCCTTCCAGCCAGCTGTTAGTGCCCCGTAGGAGGCTTTTGGTACACTTCAAGTGTGGTTCTCATCGTTTACTCGCGTCCCCATCTTTTTCGACAGGTGGCTTTCATTCATCAAGAAACCGTCGCGGCGATGCACTCTTGTGCGGCTTTAAGTGCCCCTGCTTCTCAAGAGTGTCCTGGCCTTTCTTAGCTAGCTTCCAACTAACCTCAAGCCCCAAATACCTTTCCCTGTCCGAGGTCTGTCGCTATTTTGGATTCGTGTCTTCTGGTTAACAACACCGGCCGATGTTTTCTTTCCCCCATGCTGCTAGCAGCCAAAAGAAAAACAGAAGCTAACCGCTATCCAACAGCGACAAACGAATAGCCGACCCGGTAGAACCAACTAACGCTGGGAAGGCAAACAGGCAGAAATTTGGTGTCCCACACTATCGCTGGTACTGCAGGCCTGAATAGCAATTACGAAGCGAAACACTCAGAAGACACAGAGAGAATAGGGGGTGGCATCGTCCAGGTGACCTACTCGTATTGTTCGACCTCAACAGCTTTTGTGGGCTACCTTGCATCGCCCTTGCACTGTCTTGTAGGAGTCACCAGCAGAACTACTTCCACAGCTAACACCGTACTAATACGTACGAATAGGGGCAAATGTGACCATGAGCTCACTGAGTGACCGCCTGACCTATTGAGCTCTAGGGGCATAACTGGATAGGCGTAGGCCTTACCCAGCCAAGTTTAGCTCATTACTGTAAATTTAGGTGGTGTGAGTGCTGCTCTGCAATGATATTCAAATTGGTGAAATACGTTAGTGTTTTATTGTGTTGGCAAAAGTGGGACGTCGCGGTTCTCACGTAGATCCACATCGGTATTATGGCTGCCACTGGCATTGTAATCGCCTCCTTATCCTTCTTGCATGGCCGCTTCGTCTGTGCCTTGCAGACAGAGAGAAAGGATTGCCGACAACAAACGGTGCAAAGAAAACGCTTACAGCAACGACGGTGGAGAGCCGTCTACGCGAATGGGTCGTTTGTGTACACAACCGCCGAGAAAGAGAGAGAAACACGTATGGCATCAATGTGCGGTACAGCCAAGTCTCTTCGGCACAGGAGGATTTGCCCAGCGGCGCCTTAGCAGCAGCAGTAGCAGCAGCAGTAGTAGCAGTCGAATAGCAGGCTGGCACAAACGAGCACTGCGCGGGGCCCGCGAACCGTCGTTCAACTAAGTGTATGTCTTGTCCCGGATGAAGGAATATCCTTAGAACAAACATGCATTTACATACTCAGTAGTGGCGGGTTGGTGTTTTACTGGTTATCTTACTCCCGCTGGTCTTCTCCAATAGAGATTCCACTTCTCACTCGGCTTCACCAGTCCTCTTCATTCGTCGGCAGATCTGCTACTGCGCTAAACGATGGGAACATGAAATCGCGAAGGGTCATGTGCTGCTACTCGTAAGTTTCGTGCGTTCCCTCTCTTGGTCCCTATATCTTTCCTGCCAGTGTGGATCACTAGCGCACCCCTTCAAGGATATGCTGACCAGCCACTGGTGCAGTGGTCTGCGGACCACTTTATAAGCGAAACCGATACTAAAGTCCGCCCTGACTGTTTGTCTCCCTTCTGCCGCTCGCGGTTTTGCTCGGCTTCCAGTAACCGCTTCTTCTTTGTGGTCAAAAATAAGCCTGCTACCTGCGCCGCTGCCCCCACTACCCCCACAATCCTCACCTTTCGCCATTTCGTTCTTCTCCATGAATAGACATGTCGAATAACACTAGCCAACTAGGTAGGCAGGCAAGCAAGCAAGCGATTAACAAGGCTGAACTGGCTTGAGTTGAGCGGGCAGTAAATCCATCTTAGAACGGAGGTGGCAAGGGTGAACACAAGCACTAGTATTTTCTTTGGGTAGGTCCTAATCTCGACGTAATTTAATGTTGCCTCTATCTGATCTTCGGCAAGTCAACCGACAACTCAATAGACTTCGTAAAACTCTTTCGCCACCACCAGCTCACTGCGCAATTGAGAACTTTATCCTGCTTCCTGGCACCTTCTTGCTGTACGAAGTACTTTATTGAGATGGCATCAGAGAGGAAGAGCTTAGATTCAGGCTTTTCTTTTCCAAGAAAAAAGTGCCTAGAGAATACTAGATACAAGTTGTGGGGGGTAAATTAGAGAATTCTTCGCATTCTTGTGCATTTTATGAGCCTACATTGGAAAAAACAGCTTTCTCGTTTCGGGTCTGATCAATTGTTGGCTGGTTGTTTTGTTACATTTGCATAGGCCCATCAGAAAATTGATGTGTTTGCCTACGTCGTAGCGTGTTCGCGTTATAGCCGCATCAGTGCCGCTGCTGCCGGCTGCTATCGTAAGGAAACGGCCATTTTGTAAATGATGTATTACGGAGCTAGGCTATTTTAGCCAATGCTAAGAGCTCTGCCAGTTGTTCAGCAACAGATAAAGCCACACACGTTTGTACTTGAATTCTACTATGGCGTCGGACGTCAAAAAATAACAATGCAAAAAAATATTGATACAATATAACATGAAAATGACAATCTATTCCAGTTGGCCATCTTATATTGTATATGCTCATGGTGTCAGCACCCCAAGGTCGCAAACAATTCGAACAAGCAAATGATTATCAGAGACAATATTCGAAATCGGATTTGCTCTTGGTTCATTTCCTCAAACTGGTTTTCACTTTATTTCCTTCTTTTTGTACAGATAGTGCCCATTCGTGACCACTAGTCAGATAGCTCTTGTGCTGTTTGCTACCCGCAGCTGCTGCTGCAGCGGAAATGGTCGCTACATCGATGTACCTTTTCGCATGTTCTACTACCTTCCTGTTTTGTAACTTGCTCCATTAACTATTGTTTTGTAGGGGTTTTTATCTTTCCGTTACGGTGTTGATGTGTATGCGATATAGCCAAAGTCACCTGTGGCGTCTTCCGTGTCGCTCCACCGGCTTGCTTTTGCGGCCGGTGCAAGGATTTGACCGGATATTCAGGTCTCGTCTAAGTAGGGCGCAAGCGACTGCGTTTGCTGACTGATTACGGTACTCTGTGCCAACGTAGCATAGCATAACGTGGTTGTCTCCAGGTGCAACGTTGTTCATCTATGTGTAGTATAACGAGAGGGCGCTCGAGTAGCAAAGACGCGTTACGTCCTGCACAGTCCCGTGGTTGAGGAAGTAATCCGTCATGCATCGTATGGTTCGGGCGTCCGCCAAACATCTTGAACCGGCCACACAAGTGGCCTGGTCTGTCTGCCTGAGTGTGGCCTGACCATCTCTAGACGTTCTCGCCTCCTTGGTAGTTTTCCGTATCACAATAAAAGCAGCAAAAGAAGAATCCTTGCCCAACGATCTTCTATAACTATTTTAAAAATGAATAGAGTTTGAGCTTTATACCAGCTGTAACCAATGCCGTCTAAAATACACAACGATCTATGGCCTTTTATTACCCCCTGCCGTTTGCCCAAAAAAACCGCAGAGCACTTCTTCATAAATGATGCCCCTACGTTGGTACCGCCCGTGCGTATCTACTCTCTTTCATTGGTACTTCAAGTTGCTGTTTATGATGAACATTGGCCGTTCATATAATATGAAATGTGAACATGTATGTACTACGCACACCTTCATGTTAATGTCTGTACCAGGTTCCTAGCCAGGTTTTTACAAATTTACTTGCAGTTAATGTGCCTTTTTTTTTTTTGAATCCATGTTTACCTCGTCTCTCGTCTACATGCTTAAACCTGCAACACTTCAAGCAAAAAGGCATATGTTAAAACGTAGATTGTGAGACACGCAAACAAAACGTCAGAGTTTTTTGTTAATGTTATTCTCGCACAGATACAACTTCAGAATAGCTATATTAGAAGTGTCAGGGAAGATGGATGCATGTACAATCTACATAGAAATTCATAAACACAGTTATTAAAGATACCCTTGCAGGGTTGAAGGAATTACTGTCAGTCACTATGATAAACCTTTTTTTTCCGGGCCCCGTGAACGCCTCATCTATGGCTGTTGAGACAAATAGGCCCGACAAGACAAAATAAATAACCAGCCAGAAGTTTGCTGTCCCCTGATTCTTTAAAATCAGTCAGGTGCAGAATACTCAATCACTATATGTAGCTCCTATTAAAAAATGCAATACGTTCAGGTGAGGCAATAGCGAAAACGTTTCGGGAGTGTTAAGGCACCTTACAACTGGAAGGTTGTCAGGCATACAAACACACCTATTCTCCAGTTAAAGGCGGCCGAGCTTTACCTAGCCTCGGCACGCCACACTTATGTTCAACTAAACGGAGAACGACCGGCAAGCAGAGTGGCCGGAAAGGCCATTTCGGCGGACCAACGGGAGGGTTTATGAGGTTATGAAATATGGTCGAATTGGTGCGTCTGGTGTATTTATAGCGCGCGGGTCACAAACGGCCTTTTCGCGGCGATCGTCGGAACTGAATTGCCGATGCACAGAGGTTACTGCACAGGTTGCTGCCAGTTGATTGGTGCGTGTAAGTTTCCTGATCTCACAGAGGTCAGTCGACTGGAAAATAGAGGTTGGCGCCACCACGACTACAACTATTTTGTAATTTCATATTCCTAACTCACAAGAATAACAGCAATAGCAACAATAACAATGATGATATGGGAACGAACCGTGCAGAGTATCTCTCTAATGTCTACTAAAGGAGCGAGCCACATATAGACGAAGTGCGTCCAGTACGCCATCGGACGACCTTCATGAGCTAGTCTTTACACTCGTCTAGCTAGACACAGTTTGAGATTCCAGTATTAAGAAAGAAGTCGGTTTCCGAGGAACGTGGACACCTCAACGTACGGTCAGATGTATAATTCTAACGTAGTTGCTAGATCGGTCTTCAGCTCTAAACCTACCACTTATGCATGCGGAGGTAATTAGCACACTTTCTGAACTCTGGCAGACGTAACAATAGTCTGATACGTGGACGAATTTAGACGAGACACCGCTGCTGCTGCTGCTGTCAGCTCTACTTTCGATTCACTCATTCATTCGGTATGCTATTAATAAAAGCTTACCCTCCACGACGTTTGTGGCTGGCTGGGTTAGTACGAATAGCAGTGCCACAGTGAGAACCTTATCAAGCATTTAAACTTCTGCTAAACCCACTGTCATCTATACGTCACATATACTGCTGGCTAGCATGCGAAAAAATAACACAAATTACTACACAAACTACGTTGAAACTACGTAGGACTACAAAAATTGGACGTTGTCACTGACGTCGGTCTGTTAGCTAGTACGTGTAGTACTGCTCCCGAAGGGGACTCAGACGAAAAGTCACTGTGTCGGATCCGCGAGAAACCAGCGCCGGATATACAGACAGAGACCATATAATCGTGTTGGATGGTGAGGTTTGAATTCAACCGGCGCCACTGCTGTTGCTGCAGCTTCCACCGCCGCCGTTACTGAGTCTCGTACGCTACGTTGACCCGAAAGCGAAAACGGACGAAGCGGAACTGCGCCGCTGCTAGCTGGAACGTTAAAACGAAAAGCCAGAGGCCGTGAGATGGCTGCAATGGCCCAAAAATGTATTCGTTCTTCTCTGCCAGAACGCGACAGTACGAGTAGCTGCAGTCGCCACTGCCGCCTGATCCCATTGCACCCCATCTACGAAAGCAACGAGGAGTTCATGGCAGTCGAGAGCCGAAAGCGTGACGCAAACGTGGCAAAAAAGGGGGGCGGGCCAAGAAATAAGTAAAATAGCAGAGAGTTTTCGCAAACGAGAATTCAAAAAGACAACTGCAGTTTAACTCAGGCATACCTCCACAAGTTCACATCAGCAGTACTTCGAACCTAGTATAACTCGCGAGCCGAATGACTTACCTGGGCATATTCCGTGTTCGGTGGTCACCGCTCGTAGAATCTTGTAGAACGATATACACCATTTTGTTTGTATATTGTTTTTCGGTAGCCAGCACCTAGGTCATTCTGTCTCAGCTGTATTGCATGGTTGTCGATGTTACTTATCCAATTGTATAAAATATAAGTCGATACTATGTATATAGTCTTTTCGGGTTCAATAGTATGGTAGGCAAAACATTCAGACCTGGTACAATACTCTCATGTTTGGTTTGTCAGCCATTATTCCACTTGCAATATAGCATTGTTCTTGTAGTGTCAGAAGTTCAATTACATCTCATTCGTATAGTGGCTTGGACTTCTGTGGAGAACAGAATCGGGAAGGTCTGTCATGGACGGTTTTCATTCACAGATCACACGACGGATTATTCAATCGAAATTCATAGCTACATCTCATGTAGTTGCTACTGCTGGCAACTACTACTTGTAATGGCAGGCCGCCCTTCAATTCAAACATGCAGTCGATTGCTTTTAATATTCATCTTTCGACTGCCAGTTACACGAATCTCGTTTGCAACAAGCCAACCTATTCGGGGTCTCCCACACCCTAAGTGCTAGCATTACGCCGCTGTTTGCTGGTCTAAAGGTGCTTAGACGCGACGCTGAAACGCACGGATGGTCAGTATGTGCATATGGTGTATGATGAATAGCGGGCAAGGGCCGGTTAGGGCTATGGTGGCCCGGGATTTAGGTCTTTGTAGGACTTCTTAGATCAGCGGCGACTAGTCCACTCTCGTCTGATGAGTTGGACTTCGGTACGCTTCACTGTGATATTGGGATGATGGTATCCTTGATCTCATTCCCTCTCCGAGTCGAACCGCCGCTAATACGACTCAGTAAGAGTGCCCAGCAGACATAGGCGAAGCGGACTGGATTTGGCTGAGGATGCGAGGGTGGAGACGTGTGACTCAGAGACGGCTTCAACGCACCTGCCGAGAAGAATGAGAGACTGGAAGCGACGATGTGATAACGCCTTGGGCGTCTTTGTGTAGATGTATATGTATTGATAAGCAGCGCGCATTGGTTAATCAGACAGACACGACTTGCCGTCATTGTAGTACTATGAACCGCGATGAGCGCATCGATTTGAGTTATGACCACCAATACAGTTATCAGTCGACGATTCACTATGGGCCTGCTTGAAAACGGTAATGTAAACAGGAGCCTGCCTCTTCGTTACGTGGTTTCAACACGAACGCGTAAAGTAGAGCGACAGAGTACCGGACATGGCCGCCCCGCCAACCGGTTTCACTAAGAGGCTTGTGAGGAGTGATGAAGACGGCGATGGGGACGGCCACAGCAATTAGAGTCTTGAGTAGCTAGTGCTGGTGGGACCACTTACGCCTGTCTCGTCAGTCCTTGCGTCCCATCGGCATTGCTCCAGCGAAGCAGAGAGTTGCGCTCAGTCGATCCCTACGGCTCAATGGCTTAAGTGACGAATAACCATTGAGACCCCTTGATCATACTACCCCCACCGTCAGGCACTCGCTACCCCATACCAAACCAATGCGCATCCCATTCTATTGTGTCTAGTGTGTGTTCACTGTGCGGACAGTGGGTGTGAGTCTGTTTTATTAAGATGAGCGAACAATCACCCCAAGGGCTTACTTGGCAGGCGTGTTGGCCATAGTTGCAAAACGACGAGGCGTCGATTCAATCCGTTGCTTTCGCTACTTCTTTTTCGCTCGCTGACAACCAATCCGGCTATTTTATTCAACTCAGTGAATCCCCGCCCGTCCCGTTCTCTCCAAGCATCCCTCCGTCGTCGCGTTTTATCTAACATTGCTAGCGACCATAGAGGTCTTGTTTATTACCTATTGCCCCCGTCAGAGCGTGGTGGAGGCGGCAACGAAGACTGCTGCCTAAATAAGCACATATAGAGAACTAGTTGCTCGTCTTTCATTCATACGCATAAAAGAAAGGGACGATTGGCTTAACCCCCCAACGTAAGCGGTCCGCCTTTGACGGACTGCTGCTGGAAAAAGCACAGGGTTCTTACTAGGCGGGGACTACCTCGGCCGACATCGATTACTGTCAATGCCACGATTACATATATTGTATTGGCTTGTTGCTGATACTCATGCAGCTGGTGTAGCGCGAACGCTTCTTCAGCCGATAGCTATACTATAATACTATTACAGCAGTCACATCTGCACTTTTTGCGTCTTCAGTCGCATCTTCTTCCATTACGTACAATATATATACGACTATCAGATAAACGGCCTGTATCTCCAAACTGTAATTTCATATGTGAATTATGATGGCGAAAAAGCTATACGTAAATACGGTTTTAACTGATGTGAAACGGAAACATCGATTTGTTTGTTGCTGATATACCCTGCAACAGACGTTTTAAAGTTTTAACACGCATTTACGTACGCAGGTTATACTCCGGTTCGATCCGTCTGAAGCCGCTAGTCTCAAGTTTCTATTCAGGTAATTTACTTTTCTTCCTTTTCAGTAAATAAAGAGCCGGCGTTTTCGATAGTAATAAGAACAAAATACGTTCTAATAGAATGCTATGAAATCACTGCAATTAACACGTCAGTAGTGTGTGTGTGTATGTTTATAAATACTGCAACAGCCAAAAACGACAATCATCGAATCCTCGTTAAACTAGCCTATCTAGCGAAGAGTAATGGACCAGCTTGGGAGACTGCTGTGTCAACGATTAGTCAATCTATAGCTGTTGCTAGTAACAAGCACCGCGTAGTTACCGCTAGCAGTAATAGTACAAGTAAAATGTGCGCCAATGTTAGATAGGCGCCTCTAGTGAATTGCCTCTCCTGTGGCTGCTGCTGCTGCTGTTCTGGTCCAAAATGGGGCTTCTGCCCTTTTTAGTCTTCCTTCTAAACCTGTGGCTGTGTCCGCCAGATAGGCAGGGGGACTGAGGAGCGGCTAGTGAAGCGGCCGTCCCACCCAGCGAAAAAGTAGCGTATGCAAACGGTGATCCATCATTGAAGATTGCAACAAGCCAATTCACACCTATGTGCCGGGGCAAATAGACGACGAATGAAGCAGGAACGGAGCCACAGAGGGTCTGTGAGGCCCGTGAATCCTCAAACCCTACTATCCCGATGTGCCCCCAAAGGAAGGGGGTTCGAAAAGAGGCAGGAACCTTTGTGGGCAGTTGAGAACCCATCCACCTGCAGAGGCTATGTGAACGATGGGAACGGCATCGGTTGCAACTCCAGCCTTTTATATTAGCCAGCGCCGCCGCTGTTTGTACAAAGGCAACAACGGTAACAACAGCAATAACAAGAATAGTGGGCCGGTCTGTTAGACTATTGCAACAAGTACTACCGTCCCGAATGACTCCCGCCCTCAGCCCCATTTACGATATAAGGAAGGAGAAAGAAACCGAATAATAGAGAGTTAGCGGTGGCGGCTAGCTGGTGGCTACAGCTTGAACAAATGAATCTGCGGGGGGTTGTTTCTGGGTTCGGCTTTGGCTACTTCCGTGGACTTATCGCCGTTTGCCGGTAAACAGAAAAGAAAAACAGGCGCTCGACATAAATAGGCAAGCTGCTTCACCGTCACCGTCGATGGTCGGGGGACCGCGACGTTTGACCAGTCTCTTTTTTTAGTCTATTGCAGTTATTCCAACTAATATTACGACAAATAATAATTGAAGATTAACTAGTTAACAAACAGCTGTTGCTTATGATGAGAGAGCACGTCTGTGAGAAAGCTACGCGGTTGGTCTCTGTTGTGGTACTCTACTAAACAGTAAGGGTTGACTTGATTGAAATAGGTATCTGCAGGAAACATCTCGGCTAAAGGAAATTGCCTTTATTAGTGTATAGCTGAAATTGTATGGCCATATTTGTGCTATAGGTCTAGCGTTCTGGAAGCAACTTTCCTTGGAGTCACTTCTGCATTGGGCCTCGTCATTATTCATTCGTGTTTATTAAGTGTCTAAACAATACAATAACAAGTTTACTCCGGCACTTAATCAAGAAATAATTCTAAAATGATCAGCTTCTATGTCTTCTAACTGAACATATACACATAACGAGATTATAATCGCTACCGCATGATGAGAACTGCTCGACGTGATGAACACTCAAAGCCTTTTCATTCTTCCAAGAAACATTCTTCCAATACTTTAAAATAGCTATCGTACGTAAGTAAATCGCATCAGAAAATGTATACTCGTCCACGTCGGCAGCTAAAAATCACCTGAACGGGCCGCACATTGCAATAGGCTTGTACGAGGGGCACAACACAATTCAGTGGCGGCGTGGAGACTTCCACTTTTTCGAGCTTCCGCTATACATTATGTTAGCACACGCAATATGAGGTGGCAACATGCGTAAGAATCTGAGACCATTTTTCTCTTTTCATCTTGTCAATGTCAAACTGTAGGAAAGGTTCAGGCCCCCAGCCGAGACTCCACTAACGGCTAGCCACACCCGTCGGGTAGTGAAAGACTTGACCTTCCTGCAGACGCTCAGGGACCTGCTACTAACTGCTCAACATGCAACAAGGTTAACGAGCTCCTTTAGGCTTTGGTATACAGCACAGGGCCGTTAGGGAGGCCTAGTTGAAAGCACTTCCCGTTGTGTTCTGGAAACCCCGGTCAAGTCTTTAGTACCGCCACTTCTCGGCTTTCCCCTCCCTCCTTTTCGCGACTTCTATACCCCACTTGCATCTAAAATTGTTCGGCTTCTGCCGCGGCTGTTGCTACCAGGGTCTCTTTGTACTCTGGGCATTTCTCACATCTATCGCCAGCACAACGCGTCGGCTTCCTTCTCTTTCTCCTTCTGATGCGTGGCCCTCTTTGCTCCACCGCACGCGTGAGGAGGGCGCGTTGTTGAAAAACATAGATGACACACTAGGATGAGGGGTTCTTTATATCTTCACGGACAGAATGAAAACCAAGAGAGAGAGAGAGAGAGAGAGAGAGCCATGAAGCGCTAGCATATGTTAAAGTAGCTCGTTATCAACGTGCCAAACTGTAGCAGTAGCCACCTACCTAACTACATATGCCTCTGGCGTAATAGAATTAATGCCCTTCCTGGGGATTTCGCTGCACAAGCCTGCTGCCCAACTAGCCAGTTACAGTTGACCTCAAACCCTTTTCGTTTTTGTTCATCTCCTCACCCTCCCTGTACTCACAATGATGACCTACACGCAAATAGGTGTAATGAAATTATTATGTAAATGCCTCACTCACCTAACAGACATTGTAGATGCGAAGCTGTAGCTAGAGACGCTGCTAGAACTGCAGCTGCGGTAATGGTAGATGCGTCGATCTCTGTGGGTGTATCTGTGTATGAATAAGTGGATATATAGGTTCACTTTCGGTTCGAATACGTTTGAACGTTTCACCCGGAATCTGCATGGCGGCTACATGCCTTGATATGTCGTGTTCGGGAACTTTGCGATACAGGATCAGAAAAAATAGAGAGCTACGAGGGAGGTAGTGGATAAGACGGAAAGGTGGGAAAGCTTGCTACAAAATAAGTGCAGCAGAATATTTTCAGGAGAAAGGAGAACAATACTTGTACAAGAGGATAGAAAGGAAAAAACTAATAATGAGAGAAATTACGCGGCGTTTGCCTAGTTTCACGACCCAGCTGGCTAAACGATACTGAGGCTGAGTAAGAGAAGAAATATTTAAATTATCCTGAATCCTGTAATTCGTACAGCTCTAATTGGGTTGAGCTTACCTTAACGTGGCATACACATATTACACAGATGCTTATTAAAAGAGAATTGTAATAGTTCCTCAGCTTTGAACTGGTCATTCGCAAAAAGAACGTGAGATTACATATGGATATATACGGCTAGATATGCGTTGAACCAAATAGGCTTTATTGGTGATACTATATAAAAATAGAGATAATCCTCGGACATAATAACACACAGTCGATCTATGCCTAAAAAAAGATTATTTGCAGTCCCACAGGTTGCGAAAGGAGTTGATAGACCTGACAAGATACGCAAACTATATGCGTTTGTTTGGATGCGTTGGAAGATTCCGCCGGTAGCAGCATCCTATTATCATTGTTACCGTTACCACCAACACCAGTGGTAGCAAAAGTGGGACATCTCATTTAGGATAACGGAGTAAGTTGCCAGCTCCATTGTTCCCGACTGACTGATCGTGCGGGCCGGTGTCGGCAGAACCGTCTAGTTTGCGAGAGAGGAACTTTTTTTCAAGCAATATCTTTGGAAAAGAACGCCAGCTCTTTGAACTAGGGGTAAAGATGAGATCATCAGTAAAGAACGATCACCATCTAAAATGGGTGGACTAAAGCAGGCCGAAAAAGGTCGAAGCAGATAATATCTTGCACACGCCGTCTAATATCCTAGACTCCTTTTACGAACTTTTTTTATTCTTACTTGGTCTGCGCCGAAAGTTCAGTCAGCGTTCATGACATCCAATACCCATTTTTCTGTCCCCTAACCCGCACCTCCGCCTCTGTCCACCTTTTTTCGGATAACAACCTCAAAAGCTGCGGCGCCGGTATCTCGAGCAGTTACAACAGTAACAGCAGTTGCACGGTTTAGCACTCGGGTCGGTTGAAACGCTCCCTACCGATTTCGCTGCCTTCTTTTTGGTCGGTCCCTTGGTCTCTTCTATGTCGTGAGTATTATGCTTTCTTCCACTTCCGTCCCGTTTCCCAAAGGATCGCTAACAAACTTAGTTCAGTTCTATTCCTAATGGATATTTGATTCAGAAACCGCCAGCCATCTTTGGTTAATAATTAACATCCGCAAGGAAGAACCAAGTAAGTGTGAGAGCTGAAGAACAGCACAGCATGCGTATAGCTAGCTGAGGTTTCAAAACCTCCGCTACTGCTAGGAAGTGGGACACCTTCAAAAGGACCTCCAGGAAGACCAGAGATTTTTCAAGCAGGACCCCTTACGGGTGTAGGAACAGACGACGGCCAGCTGGATGAAAGGAATACTTGGTCTCGTAGTAGCCTCACAATACGCTTAGGCACAAGAAAATTTTTGCGCGACAGGCCTAGTTAGAGATGCACGTTTCGTACTTCCGCTGGTGTTAGTTTTTAACAGGAGCAGCTCGAACTGTCTAGCTTGCGCGAAAAAGCAGATATCCTTCTTCCTCGACCAATTATGTCGCTATGCGAGTTCTATTGCCATTGCATTTTTTCAAATTATAACTATGTAAAGAGCGAATGGGGATAAGTGAAACAGCGACGTAAGCTACGATTCGATAGAGATACGAGTCACATTATGGGCACCAATAGTTCGTCTAGAAGAAAAAATTACCTGATTTCTGCTAACATCGACTTGTTTAATCAAATAAATAAAGAGAGGACTAACGTAATACACTTTCAGAAACGTTTGGTCTATATAATGTACACACGATGTGTCTGTTACTATTTGGAAAAGGCAAACAATAAAGGTTGCAGCACGTTTTTAAAGCTTTTAAGCTCTTCTAGTAGACACGCAAGCGCATCCAACCATACCGTATGGTTCATACAGACAAATCCTCTTCCGATGTCCCCTTCGTATTTCAGGCATACGACACGCTACCACAAATCGGCCTAACCAGTACCCCTATAGCTATAATGAAATCCTAAGTCGCGTGTGCATACCTTGATTATCAAAAGCTTTTGGGGAAAATAGCCTAATTTGTCGCTTATTAGAGGCCAAACTCAATTTTCTATGACAGCCTTCATTAGATGTCATTAGTACCAGTGAAATATTGTACTCTCTTTTGCGGAAATTTGCCACTGTGCATTTTTTAGGTTGGAATATGTAATGTTTCCCACCAATGTATAATATACTGCTAGTTCTTCTAGACTTTCTTCTACAAGCTCGTCTTATTAGTAGATTTCCACAAAGCTGGCAAAGTTTGTTAAGGATCGTCCGCACCACCGATACACAAATGTTCAGCCGTAGGCGAATAGCAGACGTACTCATTTATGGTTTCGCCGTCAGTTGCTTACAGTGTTTTTGTCAGTTGGCCGCTGTTTCCATATGTTGGGAAAAGCGTCTGATCGTTTCGGCGTTGTCCTTTCTGCAAAAAAATAGCTAAGATGGAGGCAGAAGATGGCTGGACAAAGCTAACAATAAGCGACTGGAGGTTCTTCGCGACGGGGAAGGGGAAAGACGGGTCAATGAAGTAAAAAAAAAAAAGCAGGAAAGCCTGATAGGGTCTTCGTCTCCTTTGCCTGATTTGTCCCTTTTTACACTGAGACGAAAGACGTACAGATAGTGAGCAGTCCCTTCCATCGTAGGGGAGAACAACGGGGCCAAGAAGTTAATCATTACGTCTAACCCACGCCACCTGAAATGATAAGTCCTTTACTGTCCTAGCAGTGATTGTGAGAGGTCACTGAAGATGATAAGTCAAAGCAAACATGATTTTATCCATAAACAATTGAGGTAATAGTATCGTGATGATGGCGGTTTGTGATAACGCTGCTGATCAACAAAGCGGACCGCGATGTGAAGAAGATGTTGGGAAAACATTTTACACTTATTTATATCCCTGAAGTTTGCGGAGAATAGGAGTAGCAACTTTCGCAACGGGGAGAGAGCGAGCAAGATGAGATGCCAAACAACCTATTTAATTTTGCCCTCTAGATAGTCGTCGTCGACAGACAGAGTCGAATCTATCGGTTTCCTATAGCCTATGGCGGCTCGTACCTTGCCTACCCAGCAGATGGCCGATGAATTCGATGCCGAAAATATGTCGGTCGGTCGAATTGACTCCAATAACAGTTGCATCTCATTCCCTGACTCGTTGTGACAAACCATAAGAGATGTAGAAGAGTAGATCAAAGAAGGGTAAAAGGGCAGCAAGCATCGCCACAGCCAATGCGATCCCAGCAGCGGGGACTGCCGTCCGGCACAGGGAATATGTTAGTATAACTTGGCATAGTAAACCAAGTCTGGTTAGACCTACAATCAGCTCGGTCGTACACAACTCCAGGCTGGACGCGGACAACTTCCCGAGTCGCAGCGGTTTGCTTTCAAAACTAGCTGCTTGCTGTTCTGCAAACAGCTAAGGAGCCTTTGAGTTGTTACCGTCCATTCGGAGAAAAACTAGCCCGCGCGTGGAATGGTAGCCGGCCTATATAAACTACATCAACAAGGAGCCCTTTGAGGGATTACAGCCATAAGAAGGATTTAGTCAGAGACCTAGTCAGTAGCTTGGTCGCTTGCTTGCTTACTTGACGACGCCGAAAAGGATCGTCGTGCTTTTCAGCAATATACTCACTCTTGCTCTGCTGGCGCTGTTACCGCTGTATGCTACCGGTAAGCCTATTTCATGACTTTCGATATATTCTTCTCTTTCTGGCTGCTCTTTCATTCGTCGTGGCTTCCACTGCTACGGAGAATGCAGTGCCCAATGCTATGGATCCGAGCTCCGTAATGACGGAACACCAGCCGACTCCCGGTCTGTTACGCGCCACCTATCGGCAACAAAGGACGACCCTAGCGACTGGCTATAGCCAACGATTGCAGCGGCGGTACGGGTCACCGCAAGAAACTCTCATTTTTTCGTCTACCTCTGTTGCTGCCACTACTGCCAGTCACAGCTACCGGCAGTCCGATAGCCAGCCGCAGCGAGAAACAATAATCGCAAAGCTTTATAGCCCTCCGCTCTGCAAGTAGGGCGAGAGAAACAGAGAGAGAAAAAGGGAAAGGGGTGTGACGTGAGCACGACAGTGGCGTAGAGATATAGAAAGAATGCGAAGCCTGCTGCTGCCATTCCTTGTGCTTCTCCGAAGGTAGATGCACCCTACCAGGGGCAATAGGAGACCAGTTGACTAGTAGCCACCTTAGCATTACAGTAGCCCTACACAAGCTGCTGCAGCACTGGAAAGATTGTAACTAGACTGGCAAAAAACACACGATGGGAAAGTGTAGCGACGAAGGACTATGTTGTCCCTGGGAAATGGAACACAGTGACGCAGTATTGGTAGAAACTGGTTCCGCGGACTAGAGGACAGACTGGCAGGAGATGAAACAAGCCGATGTCTCCGCTTTCCAAACTCTCGTTTGTCTATCTTACCATCGTCTTCTAGCTGACTGGTTCGTCGTGCCTTGCGGTGAAAAGGAGCAAGAAACAAAACCGAGTAGAGTATCAGTAGCAACCGGATACACCGTCCATTCACTAACTCAGCTGCTTTAGTCGACGTCGACTGCTGTTGATGCTGCTTCAGCCGCCTCTACATTTCCCACACTGCTTGACTGGCTCGGCTATTCTGCCAACCAACCGACACAACTAATTGGGCTACCTCTCCTAACCTATCCTCTACAGGGCAGTGATAGAACGGGGAACGATGCTGGGGTGCGACAGGGATCACGTGGGCCGCGTGTTGGGGGAAGCGAGACTAAACGACGTATACTACTCGTCCTATACTATCCCTCCTCCCTACCATTTTCGAGCAAGACAAAGTCCCAAGCTTACCACATTGCCCTTGCTATTCTCCCACTACCCACTGATCTTCTTCCCCTTGCTATAGCTGCAGCCGCTGCTGGATGTAGTTACGACACATGGAAGGAGGACGGGATGGGAGGATGGGATGGAAGAAGACGCGAAGTGAGGGTGCAGTTTTCGCCGGGTAGAGGGTAGGGGTGGACTAGTGGTGGAGAGAGAAGGAGACGGTGGAAAAAGAAGATAGAAATGAGATGGGAGAGGCGTTTTGTGGTCAACGCCTTTTCCATCGAGTGAGTAGGGATTTGGGACTTTGTCGAGGATATTGATGCGGGGCGGGATTCTCTAACCGTTCGTCGCCGCTACTTCGAGCAGTGGCAGAGGAACTAGTGACCGCTATCACAACTACTATCACAGCAGTCGTAGCGACTAACGCCTTACTGGCGCTGCAAAGCATTCGTCTCTACCCTCTCTTCGTTTGCCTCCTGTTCCTGTGGGTGCTGTGTAAACGACGTTGGTATGGAAAAGGTATAGAGCTGTAGAGTAATAGCAGCTGCAGCAGCGGCAGAACTGCAGCAATTGTGCAAAGATGGCGAGCAACTATCGGGAAGCGACGAAACGTGGACGAAGAGAACAGGATTCTGACGGTTCTGAAGAGGTCGCTGGCCGTAAAAGATAGCTCCTGCTGCTAGAGCTCTATGCTAGGCAGCAACAGCAGCAAGGTTAGGGCTTCGTGGTGTCGTCAAGAGGCCGCAGCCGACAGCCAGGAATCCCTAGGATTTCACGAGTGGGAATTGATGGAACGACGACAGGAGACGACGCGGTAGCGACGTATCGGCAGAAGCAGCGGTAGTTGGAAAGAAGCGGCGGCGTCTCTGCCATCAGCGACGCGGGGAGGGTTTAGAGACGGCATCCTATCCCGGCGTTTCAGCAACGCGTCAACACCAATTTCCAAACTTTCAACTAATGTTATTCTCGTTGCCCTGCCATTGCTTCACGCTCCAATTGGTAAGCGTTTAAGGAAGACGCAACAGGATAGGGGGTTGAAGCAGAAAAAGCGGCAACGGTCGCTAGTCGCCACGATACAAGTCACAACAACAGAACCAGAGTAATAGTATCGGCTTGCAAAATATCGGTTGCTAGCAACGCTAACCATTTCATCAGCTTTCGTTGAGGTCGGCATTGGTTCCTTTAATTTCTCGCTGTCTCACGCTATTGCCAAACGCTACCGGTCTATAGGAAGCCTTCTATGAAATTCTGCTGCTGTTAGAGCTCCAGTCGAGATGCTGCCTTGCGCTAGGTCAAGCGGTAACACCGCCCTGGAAATCGTGGATACAGTGGATAAGGATGGCAAAAAGGACAAACTGGTTTAAATGGATAGTGAACGGTGAAAAGCCAGTTAGACAATGCTTATTGCTAAAAGAAGAAAGTATCTTGGAAATTGATGGCTGACGGAAAATGTGATACGTGTCTTGCAGCTTACTTGTTTCCTTCCCTCTCTCGTTCACTTTCTTGCATAGTCGTACTAAATCGACTTCAGTGGGACTGAGGCGATCGTCTGTTTGGTGAAGGCGGTTTCTACTATTACTCTCCTGTAACGTTCGGCAGGAGCCTTAACCTCGACTCAGACGGTGTAAACGGTAAGCCCACAATTGCCACACGTAAAGTTAGCGCATGGATGCGGCAGCACGGGTTATAGACATCGCCCTGACTGATGCTATTAATGGTGAAAAGTAGATCTAGCTACCGGCTCTATTTGACCGCACGCATTGCACTCTGTCCTTCCACAGTCATGCTGGCTCGGCAACTATTGTAACAATTATGGTAATGGTTGGTAACTGCAGCAGCAGACGCAGCAGAAGCAGATCGTAGACTAGTGATCGCGCTACTGGAGAGGACTTTGGCCATGTTATCTACTTGCCCGGCTAAACGAAAATCTAAAGCGGTCACAGTGGCTGGCTTCCCGAACCATGTGCGATTTGCCCGTTTCTCGGGGGACAAGGAACCAGAAGAAACTAGCAGGGCTCGACAGATAGCCACAGACGAAGTAAAAGTCGAGTACGAAAACTCGTTGGCTCATATTGTCTTTTTTTACTTGCCGGCGCAACTGCCGTTGCTATTTCTGAGGTTGCAATGCGAACTGGCTGGTTGAGGCGACCTGCAGTTCGGAGAAAGACAGTCATCTCCGGTGATCAAGGCAAGAGGAAATGCGAGGCGCCACGCCGAAAGGCAAGACAGTACGCAGCAGCCAGTGCGGACCAAGGATCTAACGCGATTTTAATGCTATTCTTCCTTCTGGACATCAGTATGCACTATCAGCTCAAGCGTGTGTCCGTGTATATACAGCAGCAAGCAGCTGCAATGGTAGTATGGCAACAAAACGCTGCGGATTATCGGATGCACGACAGGGAGAAGTAGCCTGTCTGGCCCCACCAGCCAATGCAATAGCCAGCGGCGGCGCCAGCAGCAGCAGGGTAGGACGCGAAAGCCCCGCCGCCGCCTCACCGACTGTCCTGTCGGCTACGATCATCTGTGTTCGTCCAAAGGAGTAGAAGTTATGGTAGTGGAAGCCATTGGCAGCAGTATGAGCATAGAACAGCGAGAAAGATCCATCGCATTGGCGTTACGGACAAAGCAACGAGTCTAAGAGTAAAGACCGAGCGTTCAGTTGGGCTAACCCGACTAGGCACGACACTGTCACTCGCGTCGCTACCGTCATACTAAGCGGGTCGTAGAAGCAAAATGGCTAGTTCCGGCGGAAATCAGCCTGAACCATAGCCAAGTGGGCAGACGACCTTTGACCGTCCAATAGAATCTGTCTGTAGTGAGTAACCTGCCAGCCTACCAGCCGATCAAACCATCGTCCATCCGTACAAATGGATCACCTCTATACAATGCGTGGTGAGAGAAGAGGAAAGCTCGGCAGACCATGCAGACTCAAATAGCTTTCTATGTCCCGCAATCGTTTCATTCTACGCCCATCCATTGTGGACCATAACCACGCGTCGATGGCCAGCCAGCTTTGGTGAAAACGACAGAAATCCTTTCTTTCTTTCTTTGTATTGAAACGCAACAAAAGAAACACTACGGATAGGTCCATCGTATTAATTGCACCTCGTTTTCCCTCATAGGGTACATGGTGTAGAATTGTAGAATATTATATGAACTAGTCATATAAAGTTTTATAATGGTGTTCCGTCGATTGACAAAGTTAACACAAGTGGCCACCAAGTTCGCGTTAACCGACCGAGGATTCGAAACAGGATCAGATATACAATGAGCTGTCATCTAAAGGTACCCCTATGAGACCACTACGCCTGGAAGGCTCCGCCACTGGAACGGAGAAGTCGCTTTTATTGCTTTCGCTTTTTGCACGACTCGGAAAACAACTTGACGACGTGCGCCTCAGATTGGGGTACCGAGAATGGGTACACTATTATATGCAATACAGAAGGTATCCTTTGATTCGATGGCAAGGAAGACGATAGTTGATTAAGAACATGTAGCACTAGCCTAAATAAATATTAATAAGAAAAAGACTCCTGTAGGTTTACTATGTCGGGCAGTTATCCGGAGCCAGCAAAGCAGCTGAACAAACACCCATGCACGTATAACATTGCGTAATCTGTGTGGAGGATATAAGCAATTGATGATATTACTCTTAAGTTAGACCGATATAAGATAGGATCTTGTAACAGCTTTTGCGAGAGTCACTTCATTGTTAAATGCACAGAGGTTCCGTATGTTACCGGCAGGTTTCGGTTCCTTAATGGCAGCCGTGGCGTGATGAAGACGGTACTGCTGCTACCAACTCCAAACAAACCAAAATCGAACCGAATATAACGCCAGCGTTAGCCATGGTCTGTTCTTGCATTTGTCGGAGTTCGACGATGAGGACAGGAAGCAACTGAAGTAAAGGCTTTTGATAAATTCTGATTATCGTTCACAACATCAGTGATCGTAATAGGATGTGGGCTCAATACCGATCCCGCGCCCGCCAACTTGCCCCACTGAGCCAAACTCCATTTCATGGCGTTTGCTTTGCCCCACTCCATTGTTCTGTCCTGGTCGCATTGCGCGTTTCATTCCAAAGGCAGCGGCTTTCCCGCATGGACAAGGCACGCACACACAAGAACCTTAGTCCGCAAGTCAACCTTAGAATGCGTCTACACTGCCCTCAGCAGAGCGATACATATATGGAAAGCTGCTGGCGGAGTGTTTTGAGAAAGGGCCTGCGCAGTTTTTCGCAGTCGACAGGTAAGTTGGGCCTTGTCGTCAGGATACGAGAATTTAACTTTATTATCTGCTGCAGCCGCGGGCGTGAAAGAGAGACACGCATACAGGGACTCGTGAAGTAATTCGACCATTGACGATGATCGGTAAGCTACACAAGCCAGCAGATTCTCTGGCGTTCGTAACGAATCTCACGCGATATTGCTCAGAGAAATTCGCCTGTTAACAAGCAGAGTTGACAGCTTTGGCAAAGCAATCGTATAACAGCTCAAATGTTCAGCTGTGGTCGTATATTGTATCTGTATTGAACGCTGCTCGGCGGCGACGTCAACGTTGTTCAAGTGATGAGGACTAACGGTTTCTAGTATGAAGATCCTGTATGCAGCACGTTAAGGGATACTTGTAATTTCCATAAGTGAATCTATAGATTAAATATAGGGTATAATGACTGCGTTTAATGGTGGCCGGTGGATAGGTTTGAGAAAGGCCTGCGCGGGTGCAATTTTCTGTTCTATACGTCGAAACATTCCACAATGAGATTTGCCCCTTTTTAATTACGATTTTCATAGTTTTCAGTTCAACTAGGGTGCATTAGATAAAGCAAAATTATGTCTATGATAGAACTCAAAAATTAACATAAGTAATCCATGTACATGCTACTAAACGGCCTAGTATTTACCGACGTACTAGCCTCAAATGAAAAAAATCAAAGTTAAAGGATGCATAAGTTAATACCAAAGTAACTGGATTGTCAACGTGCCAGCCAAATTAAAATGGTGAGTTGAATGTTGATATATATAGACCAGATAGCTTGCAGTGAAAATGCTACATTCTTAAACTACTTGGCAAATTCTGCTTACACCATAATTTTTCTTTTATGAAACTACTGCTTTATAACCACAATGCTGACGCCAGTGTCAGTCGGCCTAGTCGGGGGGGGGTCCGTTTCGTTGTTCAGGAAGTTGACAAAACCTCAGCGAACGAAAAGACAACACTTTCAAGAACAATCTAACGTCCTCTCCTTCGGTTCTGGTTGCAGGTGAGTTACATCGTTGGAATTCAGATCACGGACGACGTAAACTGGGAAGTCATTCATGATGTGATGACGCCCTTTTCGACGCTGGCTGACGTTAATAAATCGGTTTTCAGAAGTTTCGCGCAAGCCCGCCATTAAGCTGTAATCGCATATAATGAAACTGTACACGTTTCGTCCCCCCTTCAGCGTCACTATTAGATAGTCTTATAGAACTCAGTGATCTTCGAAACTTATATGTTGATCGAAAGCGCACTTACCTTTATATGCGTGCTTTGCAACATGGGCCAGTCAGTGACTGCCGTATTAATTTTGCGAAAAGTAAATTTTACGTACATCGTTATGTTTAGTGAGCTAAATATGATCGGCTACGAAAGCTGTTCTCGAGACAATCGGCCCCTACATTGATAGCCACATTTAAATGGAAGTGGAATGAACACGAATTAAGTTCCATTTAAAATATTCTTGTGAACCTTTTGCCAACGATATAAACTTTTCGGTGCCATTTATTTCGTGTGTTCTTTAGCTCAACACGTCTGAACGTCGAAAAGGCTGTTTTTCGTCAACAGCGTTTCTCGTCCTATTACATGCCTGAAATATATCGGCAATAGATCTGTACCTATTTACATTAGATCTAGTAGATGTGTCGCTGAACAAGGCGTACACAAGCATTTTAAGTTTAATGGGAGTCTGAGCTTTATTAAGACATCGCTTCCCGTGCTTCGCCATATAATTGCCACCGGCAACTTTACATCGAGGGCGTCGACACGAGGACCAGACGAAGCTCGCACTGCTCATTCGTTCCAAGTTCACTGTGTAATTTGCCTGCCAGTCATATTTGCATTCTTATTACTACTGGTGTCGCACGGTCGCGCCGAACGTTGACGAAAACGCGATCATCAGTAGGGACTCAACGAACGTTCGATGTGTTCGGTTCACGTGCTAAAGCTGCCCAATGGGAATCATGGCTTTATGCGTCTTGATATGTAGCCATTGACAACCACAACGCTATGGAAGTCCCTATACAGAGGTGAGCGGTCCCGTCGAGGGTACCAGCCGTAGGGTCAGAGGCAGGTAGAGGGCTGGAGGCCCTCGAATCTCGAGACAGTCGGAAAGAGCGAGAGACAGGCAAGAGTTGGAGAAGTGGGAATGCGTTCCTTTGCCAGTAGTAGCCTAAAATGATTGTATTAATATGCGCATAGCTTTCCCTCACCATATTCAGTTCGACGGCGGTATGAACCGCAAAAAAGTCTGCTTCGCTCTTAAGCTTCCAGCAGCACATTACTCCCGCCATTTTCACTACCATGACCTCCATCACCGCAACATGGTCAGGGGGAACGAGCGCATGGCAACGCTTAGACATACACATATATGCGCTCAGTCTCGAAGTGCATAACGGTTCGCGCAACCCAGTGTTTAGATTCCACGCACTACTGCCTCATGTACGACATGACAATAGTAAAGGTAGAGTTTTCATTGATGCCTACTAAGAAACCCACAAGACGCGCAATAGCGCCATTGTTGCAGAGAAAAACATTAGGGTATCCGAGAGAAGCAAATGCGATACGGAACAAGCTAGCTGAAGGTAAAAAAACGCATAAAATGGCAGAAACGGCTTTTATGGCATTTGTGGCTATTCATGACTGTGTCGAAGACATTCGTGTTCTGCTGGTCGGATGGTGATGTACAGCCACTCGTATTCATAAAACAGTGATCACAAGTAGACTAGGCCTGATGGGCCAACCACCAGCTCGATGTGCTGACTAAGGCAGCTGGACCGAGCAGCGTCTTGGCAGTTACCGTATACTAGGTAGACATGCTGCCTGACTCGCCATCATGGTCAGCATGACATTGCCAGGTGAAACAGTCTTTAGCAAAAGACCTGTAGGAGACTTGCATATACTCTATAATGTAAGGGATTCCGGGAGGCTGCACTAGAAATCGCTGCCTACCGTTCGCTGCTGTCCGTCGCCCAGCCTTCTTCCCTGGCAGTTTGGCTGTTTCTGATTGTCGTCTCTTTTGGCCACTACCCCGCAAATACACCAAGTAACCCATACTCCCTTTATTGACTCACCCCTCCACATCCCCTCGTATGCTTGCAATCGCGGCCTGTTCGCTAGGGCAGTTGAAATCGATGGCACTCAAACGTTACTACTACTACCGCTACAACAGCACGAGGGTGGGCACACCGGTTGTGTGTTCCGAAATAGTCATTGAATTCACATCGACTGCCGCAAGCGACGTCGCTTCACGATAGCTACTGTTTGCTACTGTCATAACCCAACAAGGACGCTCGAGGCGAATCGCAGTCATCTGCACATACCGGCACTGCGCACTGCATTGCTCGCAGCGAACGCAGCCAGCCTTTTGCTATGCAAAACTTTTTTCCCAGCAATAGCATCAGCAGGAGGCAGCGGCGCGCCACATCAATGTCAGAGGAATGGGGCAACATTCTCTCACTTCCACAACCCCTCACCTCAGGCGAAGATTGCTGCTGCTGCTGCTGAACGATAGTCTAAGCCGCCTCGTTCCCGGCAGCCATCCGCTACTGCATCGCGATAATGACCATGCAGGCAACAACAGAGCGAAAGGGATGCAGGCAGAGTCAAATGAAGTGTTAAATTCTACACAATATTCGCCGCTTCCCGCCTTTGCACTGCTCACGAGCAAGTCCGCACAAAGCGGTTTCTGCAGCGTCCTTCACTACCCTTGTGCGTTTTCCCTCGTGCCACCTAAAGAAATCTATTGGGATGCCAAGCGTCGTGTCGGAAGACCCTTTACGTCGCCGCCCATCTTGCTTGGCTCGGTTTTGGCTAGGGGGTCCGAGCTGGGGACTCGTGACAGGTCACAGCACAACTACTACTGCCTGTGGTACTGCCGCACTTGGCTCAGTTAGGCGGTGCCATAAGACATCCAACCCTAGTGGAAACTCCGAAGGCAACATCGCACACCGTATGGGTACATGAGGGCGTCGCTTTTCATGGGCCGATTGGGTCATAGGGGTATGGTGAAGGCTAGGGATGTGATGGGAAACGACGGAAGGGTTATAGCCGAGTTTTGGAAACAGATCCTCCACGTTCTCCAGCTGAGTATGTATTCAAAGCGTCTGTTGGCTAACGCAGAGTTTGATTCGTGCTCGGTGAAAGCACGAAAAAGCGCGACCCAACTAGCTGACGAGACGTGGTCCAACCCAGCCAGTTAGCTAGCTAGTGGCTGAGCTAGCGCCAAAGAGGATTTCTCATCTCAATCCGTTGCGGAGAACTCGCTTTGCCATCTGCAAGTCCAACAGCAGCAGTAGGCCGCTGCCCAACACATACTGCGTTGCGACTTGCGCGCACCCAGTCGCACTTAGAGGGCATCGCCGCGAGACGGCGCGGAGTATAGAAAGCTTTGGGCGACCCCGAGAGACCCGGTGGCGCCTGATTGTAAATCCCGTCATTGCCTCTCGAACTTACCCCTATATCGCCCCTTCTTTCTCCCCACTTTCAGCCTGCCTTTTTGTCCCATCACGTCTCTATCTTTTGCGCTCGTTCTTTCTAAATATGTGTTGTATCATAACTGTTCGAGGGTCCTCTGGCGTGATGCTACGCACAAGGGTTTGTTGGATGTAGCATGGAAGAACCTACTACTGCCAACTTTATTCGAACCACTGTGTCCCATAGAAGACCGCTGACCGGTCCCGACAAGCACAGACGCGTGCCCCATACGTCCATGTGGGACTCACATGCTGAGAGAAGTTTCATTCGATATATAGCACACGACGTGTTGTTACTCCGTGGCCGATGACGTCGAACACCGACTGGTGATGGTAATGGTGCTAGCAGTCGCGGTCAAGGGCCAGTGCAGTTGCAAGCTGAAGCACCTAGCCGATCTACAGCCTATGCGGGTGGAGCCTCGGTCGATACCTCTACCAAGGCGATGTGACTGTGGGAAGCGGTAGTAGAGGTAGGTCGTCTGACGGATGGCGGCAGCCGCTGTCTAAGCCGTTTTCCCAACACGCCACCTGGCGCGTTATTGTAACGCGATGCACTCTACCACTTTTACAACTAGCACTATTATTATGACTGCGATGCCGCCTCGCCAAGCACGCAAACTGCTGCATCCTCTACGAGTGACGTCAGACAGGACGAGTTGTCGAGACGGTCATCTTCTCTCTGTTCCCAGTCGCGACCCACTGCTTCCTGTCCTTTGGGAGAATTTACAGCAGCAGCGATGGGGCCAGGTTGGACTAATGTCAACAAACCAAGAGACAAGGTATAACTTGCAAATACTCGTCTACTGGTTAGTCTCGATGTAGTAAGATACTAGTCACTAACGTCTTAGTAGAGTACATACAGCTTAACAAGCTATACAGGTACTAATGTTGCCTCAACGGCAGCAGCCGATTGCCGACTGATACTTCTCAATAGCCCCTAGAGATCTTAACTTGCCCGTACCAGGATTGGTCGACGCTTATATCACTGGCTACTAAAGACTACAGGTGGGTGTTGTCTTTAGCTTTCAGAGCATACAAACATGTTGCTATCACACCGTGTGATTCATCGTTAGAAATACTGCACATGCATGGACACAAACATAGTCTTCCACGCACATATCGTGCATGCGTGAGTCAAGATTTTTTTCGTGCATTTCTTAAGTCGTAGTATCATAATAGTTACAGGCGATTTGCATGGACAGGAAAGCACATCTTTCAGTATAGTCCAAATGGTTGTCAATACTATGTTATAGTAGTCAACATCATGTTTGCTAGCCTTAACTAGTAATACATATCTATTCGACTACTACAACGACTATTAAACGTCTACGACGCTGACGAATCACGCAGGGGTACCAGGTGATTTCTTTGGATTGCTGTATATGTGTATGTATGTGCCGTGCACTAACCTATTTTCGATCGTGATGGCAAAAGGGCTAAATTCTGCTATAAATGGTCAGTCGAATCAGTTACTATGTGTGAGCTCCAAAAGTATGAAAACAGTCATATGGACGAACAGGATGTTGCTGGCTTCTTCATTCGGTCCTTTCCAAGGCCCCGACACGTTGTAGGTCGTAACTTCTTCCGTACTGCTATTGTTAACGAAGCTTGTTCTCACATGTTACCATCAGTTCCATCTACTTCGTCTCATTCTTGGGGCTAGTGAGTTTGACTGTAGATAACCCTATATGCAGGTCTAAGCGGGACGATGTCCGTTGTAGGAAGTCGATACTCGGTCTCGTTCCTTGCGTATCTCTACGCCTTTACGAACATTTGATACATCAGGGTCGACTAGGAGGCGATCAGGATTCGGGCCGCATCACCACAACTCAACGAAGTAATTACTGCCATTGGCCATTTGACGAAAAAAAGATTTGGTCAGCTTAGAAAATATAGGCCAGGAAGTCTATCCTAACTTGCAGCAGTTATCTATCAAGTGCTTCTAGGGAGCCTGCTAGTGCTGGTCGTAGTAAGTCATGAGTAATGTAGTAATAAGTAGTGGTAACAGCGGAGGTCTGACCAACACTATATGCCATAGAGCGCTGGTGTTAGAACTACGCTCGTGAAACGGGAGATGCGCGGTCCGAGACGATCTAGTTCAGTTATTTGTTTCTTGCTGTTACTGCTACTATTTGTCCATATGTACAGTTCGTAGGATTCGTACCTTCAATACACTGGGGGGCGAGAAAAGGAAAGAGAAGGCAAAAAAGAAAAAAAATGCGTGATCTGCATGAGAACTGTCACCCGGTGGCTGATAGTTCAACTCCGGACTGTGGTACGATCGTGTGGTGCGGTCCACGGCAGACTGACGATCGACTGATGTACAGACAGCCACAGGATGAGACAGGCTAGAGAAAGAAAGAGATATAGACTAAAGTCTTACCTCAACAGCAAGCGGAGCTGGTTTTTTGGGTGTGGGTTGGTTTGGTTTGGGTCGGGTCGGATCGAAAAAAAAAAAAATGCATTGCAAAAATCTTCCGCCTGCAGACCCCGTCATTTGCGGTCTGGTAGGGGACGACTCAGGAGAGCACGGCGCGCAATGAGTTAGGTATTAGGAACCAGTGAGTAAGCAGATGATGACTAGGGTTAAGGGCTGGGATTTAACCCTTGCTGTTACGTAGCAATACTCGTCCAACGCCATTGACAGCAGCTTCTCAACCATCGCTGCTGCTGCTGGCGAGGTTACAGCCATCGCCTCCATCCTCATCCTTTTATAGTCACAATCGGGGGTCGTTGTTCCGGTAGTTGCCCTCCGTGGAATGTGAACCAGCGGTCAAACTAAGTCTCTTGCATGGTCTCAGCGATTGCAGTGTTAGTACAGTTAGCGCCACCTGCTAACACCATGCTTGCGATACTTAGAGATAGGGGGGTATTTGCAATGAGATGCTGGTGGACGGAGCTCCCCCCACTAGGGGCTAGTGGAGATAAAAGACTGAGCATGCATAGGCGTCTATTTAGCTATTACGTATGTACCAGAGGGCGCAAGCGAGTTGTCGACATGAAGAGAAAAGAGAACGTGGGGTTGAACAGGAGAAATGACGGAGTCACAGATGGACCAGAGCGTGTTGAATAATGACATAACCAACGGAAGGCCAATACCTGTGATGAACTTACCTTCTGTCATTTTATCGCGTCACCGTAGTAATGCGGGGTAATGCAACAGATCATTAGATAGGCGGACATAGGATAGCAATGATAACGCTAACAATTCTGCCGCTAATCAAACCAACGATAACCCGAACAGAATATAACGAAACTGACAGAAACAAGAGCTTCGATCCAGCAACGTGAATGGGTTTTTGTTGCTGTTGAGCCTAGGGCAACAGAGAACATGTGCAAAGAAAATGAGAGGGCTGCCGTTTTGGTCTGCAAAGACACAATCTTTGTTGGCAATTCGAGGCTGGAGCACAGCTGGCAGCAGCATACTGCCTGCCCACAGGTGAATTGCATTCTATGGTAATGACAGATGTTAAACGCGGCGCAACCGGACAAAAAGAACCCTTGCCGAAGGCAAAAAAGTGACGAGTGTTATTTGTATGACAAAGAAATCGAACGTACGATTGACCAACTATAATAGATACGAAAGACCATGCGTCGATAAGGGAAAATTATTTTTCGCTTTTTATAACGTTTTCTAAATGAAACTTCTGTCGAAATTCGTTGATCAACGAACTTGCGCTGTCGGCACTAGTGTAGGATTAATAGAGTAGGATGTTGTACGCAGAGATAAAGAACAATATTAAGACTAGAATCAGTTTCCACTACAGGTAAATTAATAAGGTTTATGCAACTAGCTTGATCAGCCAGTTTAGCGTAGCCAAATAGGGCGTAGGATGGGATGCCTAACGGCGACACCGGACGTACAGCTCGTAACACCACGATAGGGCCGCGTACCACGCGTATACTCGCACAGCCATCTTTCGACTGAGCATACGTATAGTCGTGTACAACAACTGAATTGGAAGGTTCGTTGTGTTACGGCCTTATTTTTCTTCTCCCCATTTGGCAACGTTACCATGAAAGGTGAGGTCTTCAGTAGGCATCACCGAATGCTTTGAATTAATGGCGGGTGAATTCGCACCATATTTTGTCCCGTTCAAATTCCGATGTCAGCACATTTCCGCTCGTTGATTACCGTCCATTTGCTGTTATGTCAGGACAGGTAGGCGACGCACTATCGACCGGTGTCAGCCGGTGATGTGGGATGAGTTCGAAAAATGGAGCGATAACGAGTGAAGCATGGAGGACAATTATACAGCAGTTAGCTGCTAGCTGTCTCACGTCTCATTCGCACCTCCTTGATAGCCTGCGTCGAACTCTTGCATATCCCTAATCTCGCCTCCCGTATGCTACAACAAACCAATCCGAGCCACCGTATCATGTTTCTGTCCTTAGGTCCACCGCTTTCGTCTCTTCTCTTCACTCCAGAAGAATTCAGAGCCGACGACGCCAAGAACTTGCGCTGGCGGAGACTACTTGCAGGTCGCTTCGACCGTTTTCCCCCCTTTTTCCCTTTTTCAAACTCTCTGAACAGGGAATTTGAAAATTTGTTATTAATTTTAATTATATAACATTAGTCGCAGAGCAGTTGTGGGCGGTGAACGAGCTAGCGCTCAATCGGCCTCAGTTCGACGTATAGTTGCAGAGCTGGCTTCTCTGAGTGGTGCAAATGAGTGTCGCCGAGTATAGTCCCGTTCGTTGTGCGCCGAGTGTTGTCTTGTGGCGGTCGTTGTGGTGGTACCTTATGTGTTCTCGTAACGCCTCTGCTTGTCATGGGAAGCAGAAGCCAGCTACGGAGCTGTTCGTCGCTGAGTATGGACGGGGCCAGTTAGGCTCGTTGCATCTTAAGTGCGCAGGGGTGCGATGAGCCGCGTATGGGGCAAAGGATTTTTATGATATTGACGGTAGTGGCGGCAGCGACAACGACAGCAGCAACTGCAGCAATAGGGAGACTACGAAGACGCAGCGATTGCGGATTATGGTCTTTGTGTCAGGGGGTTGGTGCACCCGCAACCCCAGGCACATAGAGCTTATAAGCACATGTGGACCTACGGACGCAATGGAGCAATGAACGGGAACGGGGAAAGGGGAATCTGGGCTTTGTGTAGTTCCATATTTCTCGAGGAGTGTGTGTCCTGCGCCTAATTGCATGTGGCGGTGCGCCCGACCTGCCGCTGAGAATAGCGGAGAAACTAGGAGGACGCCGAGATAGAAAAAAAGGAAAGATCGAGATAGAGGGTAAGATGGAAAACGGAACCAGAATGAAAGAGGCCTTGACAGAGAACGATATCATAGAAAAAGTGGATGGCAATGCGTGGTACACCTAACTACTGACAGCAGCGTCGGTAAAGTAATGTAATGGTGGCTTAGATCAGATCTTACAGCGCCTCTAGTGGTCTTTGGCTATTGCTATAACGCTTGTACGGACAAAATAGAAAGACAATACCTCTCTTCAACAGAAAAATAAAATTCAATCCAATGACAACACCTCACGGCCAGTTTGAGTGGACTCGGGTAGGGGGTCTTGGCCAGACTCCAGACCATCTTTGTCTTGCGGTTTCTGCTGCTCTCCGTTTTTGCTCAGTTCTTGTATTTACACATGGGTCTGTAGGTCCTTGTTGACTACTATTCGATCATTGGCCTGACCAATCAGAAACAAGGCAGGTCGTTTAGCTGACCTATTATACATACATGGCTGTTTTCAGCCTAAAGAAGGTACCCGACTAGAGGGGTGTCCAACTCTTCAAGAACGTATTGCAGCATAATAGACATAAGTGGTGGAAAAAATTGTTTTATAATATTTGAAAAATAATGAGTGAAGGTTTCTGTTGTGAGTTCAGCAACAGGTCATTTTCAGCTTGTTGTAGACGTAGTATAACAGTCACAAGATATGCTGCATAGCTGACATGACGATGTACAAGCTTGTGTCATTTTTTTAAATGAGCCGACTCTAGCTGGTACTTCCGTACGGCTCGACGGCATCGCTTGCTTAAGATTATTTGCTGGCTGCCTATTTTCCTCAAATGAAGTTTGCGGAACCTACAATATTGTTTATTTAATAGATGCCATTATATAGTGTACCTGTACTATGTATTAGCCATGAAGGCAGTAACTGTTTCTATTTGAGTATCTAGTATTCTATTCTAGTATATTTTGAAGGGTACGGGCTAGAAACGCACGATTACGTGATAAAGATACTTAGCAAATCTACTAGAAAACTACGTCACCTTCCTTGTCAAAAAATGCCGGTAGTCGGAAGATTTTAATAAAATTTCACTACTGGTACTTACAGCATTACGTGCTTGTTAAATGCGAACGTCGTACGCTATCGCCGGTCGTTTCCGTTCCTACAAGCCTTTATGCTAGAGCTCTGGAGCTTTGAGTGAGCTATGCGGGTGCTACTGGTTGTTTACTTACCCGCCTCATCGTCTGAATATCATAAAATCGATTGCAAATTAGATGAAAGTCCTTCTAAAATATAAAATAAGTTAGAGTTAGTGATTGGCAGCTTCTAATCCACCGTATGCTACACGGATTTATATATTCAACGCATTATTTTTTTTAAGTCTTTGGCTGTTAATTTTTTTTCCTGTGTAAACAAGTCTTCGGAATCATCTCGTCGGTATAGCGTCTATATATATATATATATATATTGAAATCCACTGTTGTGGTGGTCTGATTCACCTATCTACAGAATATAACAACAATATTTTGTTGACAGCCTGTAAATATTATTCAAAGTTGCAAAGGCGGTCTTTGGCAGTGCAGAACAGAATAGTAGCTAAACTTGTGCGAGAGCGGAGTACGGTAAACGATGTACTTCCTTGCATAATTGTTTGTCGGCGCGTTTTACACGTCATATGTTGGCTTAACTTGTTTTTCTTCTGTGGAGTCTTATTGCAAATACTACGCTAATACCGTCAGGGACCCCACGAGACTGATGATGTCCACGGCCTTCGCACGTGATGTTGTGGTAGTAGTACTTATGTGTAATATGGAGCTCCTGCGTTGGTTCATACTGAGCGTTGGAAACTACCCGCCATCGTCACCAACACATACTTTGAATGGGCACCAAACAGTGTCCAACCAAGGCAGTGCTTCCGATGGACACTCGAACCGCCAAGTCGGCCAGACTGCTTCTCCTGCTGCATCCCAAACGAACTAAACTACCTGAACGAAGTCAAGGATAGATGAGGTAATGAGGTCAGGCAGAGGTTTCTTTCCTATCAAATGCACCGTTACTCTGTCGGACGTTTCTCCGCATTCCAATGGGCATTTTTCCTGTCTGCCTGGCTGTCTTTGTTACATCTCGCGTTCCTTCCGTCTGCTTTTCCTTCTCTCCTTTTGAATGCCTACTTGCTATTGCTGGTACACGGTTGCTCCTCGACTGTCCCTGGTACAGTTTTTCCTAACCGTTGGTACCGTCCTCCGACGGCAAACGGTACACCGCCTGATACCCCTGGCGCCCTTCGAGGTCACTGTGGCCTCTGCTAGTAGCAGCTGCAGCAATAGTAGTAGTCTGTTAGTGATACAGCTTTTGCTCCAGTTCACCCCTAATCTCTCTCTTTTCGATCTCTCTCTCTCTCTCTCTCTCTCTCTCTCTCTTTGTGAGTGGAAATTCTTGTTCTAACTGTCGCAAAAAAAGGGATAGCCGACGAATGACTCTCTCATACGCTGCTAACATCGCAACAGAAGCGACAGCAATGGCAGAGACATAAGCACACATACGCATTCACAGACACACACACAAACACACAATCACACACACAAACAGGAAAAAATAGAGAGAACTATCGCGCGCAGGTGTTGCGCAGGCCCCGACATCAATCGCGCTAGTGACAGTCGACACAGAGACAGCGCCGATTGTCCTGCTACAGCCGTTAGAGGAATACTAGCGATCTAGAGAGTGTAGTAGCAGCGGTGTTACGGCATTGCTAACCTCCTATCCCCAGCATTACAGCCGGCCGAGCTTTCGGAATAGACTAACACACAGGCCAATTCGATGCGAAACGCTATTTCAATGGTATTACTTCAGAGAGATTCCTCCACAGCCTCTAGGCTATCAGCAGGCGCGTGAGGTGCTGAGGCTAGACGGAAAAGGGATCTCACTGAACAATTATATCGAGGAATGCGGCAATGGAAAGATCTTGTATACAGGGGCGCGGCGACGAGGGCGGCAGACGTCGAATAATAGGCAGAAAGCTAGGCAACGTACAATAACAAAGGATACGGTGGAGGACTATGCTAGGAACGACAGTAGACAACAGCGTAGAACGACACTGTTTGGCAGCTACATAGCGTGACGGTCGTAGCTTTAAACGCGTCGGCAGCTCCCATCACTAGCTGGAATAGCTAGTGTCCGAAGCGAAGTGGCTGCTGCGACAAGAACAGCTACTACGACAACAGCAATGGAAGTTACCATAGAGGTGGCACCGGGAGCAACCCACGGCGAACTCGATTGATTATTTGATAGATCCTTGCGAGATGTTGAAGGACTGAGGGAATGAGCTGCGGGGATGAAACGGGTAGAGGGCAGGGAACACAAACCGTTTCTTTTAACCCTTCAATAACAGTACCGCCGCCAACAAAACCTCCACCGCTAGCGCTATGATCAGTTTTGTTCAGCTCTGGTCGCCATTTCCCCAGTGCTGCCTCTATCCGTCGCTGGTGCACGGGAAGAGCTCGAGGCCGGGTGTTCGGGGCATCTGTAGTGCGGTGAGTACCGACTGTTACGACTGCTGTTTGTAAAGCCGTTGTCATTACAGCCGCATTCGGTATGGAGATAGGCGAATAGCAAGATGGCGCGATGTCGACGTAACACTGCCCTCCAAAAGGCAAGACATTGTCCCTCTGCCATGATGGCTGGCTCGTGTTGTGTGCCAGTAGAAATCTTCCGAACAGATGATACCCCCTGACGCGATTATTGTCATGAGTGATTTTGATGAGCGTTACCGCTACTACTGCGCCGCCGCCGTCACCGCGAACATATCTGCTCCATTGGCTCTGACGACATCTTTCAGGCGGAGGGCGATGACAACCGTGGTGAAAAACGACTACGGTAGAGGAAGCTGAAAAGAGCGGGGAACACAGGGTCGGAGACCGACGACAAAGCGCTGGAATTGAGGCGCGAACCGGCGAGAGGGCAGTCCAATGCTGGGAGGTGGTTCGAGGAGGAAATCGTCTCGACCGACGTCGCTGCTGTGACACAGTGACGGGAAAGTTGAGACAGGCTGGGCGACGAATAAGCCATGCCAGCCAGCCAGCGAACGAACAAGTAAGCCAGAGCGGAAGAAAAATAAATATGAAGAAAGGCTAGAAAGGAACTAAGCCCCGATTAAGCCAGGCGACCTAATCTGTGGCCTGTATGAAAGTACAACAAGTTATAACGGAAAGACAATATACGCACACATTGAGACAGAGTGATATGACAAACGAACAAAATCAAAACATTTACACCAAATAAGAAATGAGGGCTTGAGAGAAACTTGTTGCGCAAATAAAGGCAACGTGAAATTGCTGACCTTAGGCAACAACAGTATAGATAGGTAATACGTGTGATACTCTGCTTAAGCTCGTGGTCTATAAGTGTGGCTTTAATACTGAGGCTAGCTTATATATCCCAGTAGACGGGTCCGCACAGAAAATGAAAATAAGTGTTGCAGTAAGGCTCAATAAGGGTTGTTCTACTTAGAAAAATTTCCTATGCATAGAATCTAATATTAGCAGTGGAGAGGGTGATGGTGGCAACTGCAGCGTTGGTGTTCTCGACCTTATCTGTGCACCTAGAGAAACCCGAGTTTGCCCCACTCTTGTGATGATCATAGTTGTATTGAAGTCGTGGAGTTAAAGAACTAAGAACCAGTTTCGATAATCCACTAGTGCGTTGGTGTTTGCGTATTTGGAACTGATTAGAGCTGCATATCTTTCCTGTTTCCTCGCAACCAGCATCGCTACGGCTTTCTAGCAGGTTCGATAGGTCTGACTGGTCTAATGGGTTGCGGCGAGATAGCGAAAGTTTCTTAGAAGCCTCATGTGAAAGTGCAAAAACCAACTGCATCCCAACTGCGACCATCATCCTAAGTTAGGTGGAAGGTGACAAACGCAAAGCAGCAGCTACAACAGATGTAACAGAAGCAGCAGGCCAAGAAGGTTCCACCCAGGCTGAAGACAACTTGAAGAACTGGAAAGTTTCATTGAATCTTGCAAGTATCAAGAGGGCACTTTTCAACTCTCGTGTGTAGTGCTTACACTTTTCCACCTATACATCCTCATGCAGCCGTATACACTCTCTACATATGCATATATAGCCTGTGCAGATCTACGCACAGTAATAGGCCTTTTATATGCAAACGCCTGAACGCCAGACATATCGCGGCGTAGCAAAACGTCGTGAGATAGAGTCGGGAAGCAGACCCAGATGCATATTCTCTAGCTTGAATCAAAGAGTGACACCCTGTCGTATTTTTAGATTAGGTCTTCTCCTAGCGATCAGCCGCCTCGATTATTCCTGTGGAATTCGCGGCAGCAGACGACTACATTGAGATCAATTCGCGCGCTGAGCAAAACCGGCACCTAGATGTTTCAACGTCCCCTTACTGTCCACACCGGCAGAGGCAGCCGGCGAACGGAGGCACTGGTACCATCTTAGTCGTCCAGCTCGTCACTTAAACGCCCTACCACCATTGGAGATATACTTCTATTCCTATAATGTACTTATTGCCAGTGCTGTGAATGTGGACGTGGCTAGCTGTGTCAAGCGACACCGCGAGGGTGTCGGTGGCAATAGTAGCGACCCCCAAAAGTTCAGTCGAGATGGGTTGGATCGTGGGAGCTATTCATATCCACCCCTATTAACAGGCATACAATCACTGCTTAGCAGCCACCTGACTGACGAACCGACATTTCTGATTCTCCAACTTCCCAAGTGACCCTTGGGGCATCTGCTGTAGACTATGGTTGCAAACTGCGAAGGGTGAGCTAACGAGTGGGAACAGTCGGTTGTTAACTGTCGGTGAAATCGTAGTGTATATATCTTGTACCTTATATGAGAAACTGGAAGAAGTATACCGGGTAGTGAAGGCGGTATCTAAGGGCTGGACACGAATCACGCTGATTCAAACAGTCCGATTGTCGGAGTCGTTTGGTAATGAGAGCACCAAGCGATATGTACGCTACTAAATCTAAAAAAGGCTCCCACCCCACATGATTGAACTGCAAGTTACGGAGACACACAAGAGATAACCTAAAAATTATAAGGTATACACACGGAAGGCTCACAAAGGGCATTAGGTGTTTTGAGAGAAGAAAAAGCCCCCGCTGGGCATCCGTCAGTCTTACACACATTCAATTCAATGCCAAAGAAAAGGCTTGGAGGTCCCCGACGAGGTTCGGTCGGTTGGTGGTGAGAGATGTGGTTATGGAGGTACCCGGATTTCAAGACAAACCGTTGCTTTAGCCGGCTGACGCTTTGCCGAAAAAATGAGTCACTGCAGTCGAGAAGGCGACCATATAGTATTTTGTCCTCACTCTCTCTTTTCTCTTAAAAATAGCCGCCACTATCCATTCAGGATCTTGTCCCAGAATGTGCAGCACTGCGAGTTTGCCCACCCATGAGGGTTCCGCGAGGCTCCGTGCTCAATCATGCTTAAACCACAACCCTTTGCTATTTCTATTTTCCATACATCTGCTGCAACGTACAGCCATTTAACAGTGCACCGGCAACCATAGAGACACAGGCTGGCGCGGAAAATTGTGCCTCGAGTGTTAAAGCTCGAAGCCGTGGTTGGAGGTCAGCGGTAGCAACGGCGACGAAAACGATGACGACGCCGTCCTGACTGAAACTATCATGGAGGTCCAAATAGGATGCAGTAACAGCAGCAACCTCTCGCAAATGAAGAGTGCAGAAAACGCCTGGATGGGTAAGGGCAAATGGGATGGGCAAATCTAACTGGGAGTTTTGTGCTTGGCAGCATAAAGAATGAAAGCTGAGTATCGGGTCTTGGGTCAAACTCGGTCAGGGCGAATGAGTTCGTGGGAGAGAGCACGCGACAAGGTTAGTTGCCACATCGTCACGGGCGCACCTCTGTATTGACGAAAACGTTGCGTACCTTCTATCTTGTCTGTCTCTACCGGTTCATTTCTACAGTTCGCCGGTATCGGATTGGGAGAACGGCAACCAAGATGTTACAACTTATTTTTCCTGTAAAAATGGAAACAGGCATTCCGTGCCTAACTGCTAGCCTTTGCTTCTGTAGGACAAAATCGGGTCGACGAATCGACGATACACTACATTAGTCGGATAATATTAGTTGTAGTTTCTTAGAAAACTCTGTCGCATTTTGAACAATGAACACTTTCGTTTCAATAGAAGGTAACTCGAATGAGGCTTGCAATGGTGGTGCAGTTACAGTCCCCAACAATTTAGATGTGTACCCGAAGACAATAGTTGCGGCAATACAGTTATTTTTTAAAGTGATTGAAACAGGCCGAACGAGCCGATTTAGCTGCGAGTAGTAGTTGGACCAACGTGAAGAAGCTGGACATAAAGAACTTTTAGGGCGCGAGGTCGCTATATATCGCGTAGAGAGAGTAATCGGCGCGAACGAAATCATCAAAAATCCCCTTAGCGACAATTTCGTTGCACACAACCATGCCAAAGAGGTGGCTGTATGAACACAAAAAGGGTAGAAGTGCCGCAAAAGCTAAGTACGGCCTAAGGAAATCTGTCAAAACAGAAAAAAATGCGTTTGAAAAAAGGCTAAATATCAGAAATCAATTTTTAATACTCGTTGGCTGCACTTGTTCGCCACATGTGCTTTCCTTTCGCAGATCAGTTTTTCCCGGATTCCTTTTCGCTTTCTTTTTTCGTCTCTTCTGCTTTTTTCTCAACTGGTCTATTTTCTGAGTGGGCTTGCCAGCTCCTCGAAACATTTGCCACTAACGTAACTGTTGTTGTCTTAAAAGCTTGTCTTGAAGACTAAAGGCCGCTCAACTCAGTTCTGACAGTAGAACCTCAAGGACTAACTCCACCCTACGGTGCCGGCTACATGGCGCCGAGCTCTCTTTTTCCGTCACCCCATTTCGCCAAGAACTCGCTCGAGCTTTTGGCTGGCCATGAGAAAAAACGGGGTAGAAGAGCACGGGCCGAAGGGTTTATACTAGAGTATTGCTAGGCACAGCCATTGTTGATTCAGGACAAAGGGTGTTCATTGAGGATGAATAACTCTAAGCTTGCCTTCATAACATCTTCCCCACCCACAGCCGCAGCGTACACCGCACTGATAGCGTTTGTTGGTTACCTCCATCCATCCAGTCAAGTTGCGTTGGCAGTAGTGGTACATGACAATGGCTTATGCGTACTGCGCCTGGCGGCCAGGCGTTCTTTCGTACTCGGTCCACGCATTACTTTCTGCCCTTTCCCTGCACAATCCTGTCTCGTACGGGTTCACCCTGGACGGTTGGCAAGCGGTACCGACCATACAAACCTGTACGAAACTTTTATAACACCCCAGAAAGAGAGGGGCAGAGAGAGAGAGAGAGAGAGAGAGAGAGAGAGAATGCAACCCGCTACGTTATGACCGAATTTCTATGAGATTCCTGCTGTCTCGCCGCCGTTCGCCGGCTCTGCTGACCTAGCAACGAGAATCGGTTGGGGCTTTCCCGCCAATGTACACCCCCTTCACGCGCCCGCCACCTCCAAAGAGGCTCAGCGCAAACAGCGGCATTCAGTGGAATTGCAGCTTGCCCAGATTGCCCATCAGTGCAGTGGTAACGGCCGCAGCAGCCGCGACTTTTGCGCACTTATGACCGCACTCGAGCTCCAACGGCAAAACGCGACCCCTGTCGAATAACCCGTCTTTTTCGTACTAAAGTCACACCAGTGAGCATTTGACTGCTCGACTCCATCAACTCAACAAAAGGTTACCTTAGTATACAGGCATACGGCCAATTCCAACGAACCAATACCGGTATCCGAACATACAAAGGCGTATGTCAACATCGCAGAGCGCGGATGACGGCACAACTACTATCATGTGATGTAATGCTGCGGCAAGCATAAGCTTCGAACTGTATTGATCACTTGGTAGTTCGCAGGTAACAGCTTATGTGTTCATACTGCTCTAACGGACCGCGCCTGGGAAAGCGGAGATGGAAATTAGTAAAAATTGCGTAGCGACAAATTGGGTTATATTTCGTAAGTTCAGTACGCAAATGCTTAAACCGACGTATATCCTTATACGGATTACTAATATATATCACTTATACTTGTTAGCGTATGATTATACTTTTGCGTTCTCTTCCTAACGGTAATGCCCCAGGGAAGCATTACTACTGACAATTTTGGGCTGTATCAGCTAAGCATTACGTTAATAGCAGTTATATATAATAATCCCTAATTCTATAAATCATGAAGTTACTTGTTCACTTTGCACAATGAAAACTAAGGCACTAATACTAAATGAATGATCGTTTTGGCACAAACAGATATGTTATTCAGGTAAAGTCCCCACACAAAACGTTCTATAGCTTTAAGCGGGTAGCATACGACATGATATTCCTCGATTGCTGTTATAAACTATCGACCTACCTCTGGATTGAACCTGGAGTGCTTCTCGACCTGTATCGTGAGAGGAATTTTCTGACATCTCTAAGACAGCCTCCTACTACTTGATAATCTCGGAATTACATCAAAACCATAAAAATGACAATAATATATGATAGCTATGTTATTTTAGTGAGATGACTATTTCTTTTCAGTGATCACCACAGCTTAAATACTACCGTCGATGTTGGAAACCCTGAACTGACCAAGAGACTATCATTTGCCCCAACGCATTCACGTGGGTGATGTCCCGTACAGACGGTGACTGAGCCTTCAGTTAGGCTGGCGCAAAAAGTTGAAGGTGCATGTTAACTAGCGCACGTAGCTTGAACAGAGGGATAAAGGAAAGAACTGAACGTGTAGCAGCGACGTGGCTACTACAGTCAGTAGTTTTTTCGCAGTAAAGAGTTCGTCCGTTTTCTCGTCTGCTCGCCAATTCGCCTCCATCTGGATGAGCGCCAAGATCCCGAGTTGAAACGATACAGCTCGCCCCCCTCCCAACCTCCAACCCCGCCGGCGGTTACGGTTGCCTGTCGTATCATCCTAGCCTTGCTGCTAGCTTCGATTGGGTCATTTAGGTCCGGGTGGAGTTCCCTTACAGGAGCTGCAATATTAGCCCGTCGGTCAACTGCCTGCGAACGAAAAAAAAAGCGAGGCAGCAGTATCAGCGGCAACAGAAGCAGTAAATCCAACTGCAAATGCCGTCTTGTTTTGGTGGCCTCGTAGAGAACAGGCCCATGTCTCTCTCTTTCTTCTGGGCTTCCATTGCTTCTTGGCTTCATTCTCAGTGCGTTACCAACGACAGTCGCAGGAAGCAGCAGCGCGCTTGCAGCTCCATGATCCTTCTGTGGCCAGCACAACGACAAACCAGAGTGAAGCTTCTATGTCCTGCGCGAGAAAATTTGTTCTCACACACGTTCATCCTGCTTTCATGAGCTCTCTGGTGATTATAACCACCTAAGTACGATACTCGGAATGGCGGCAAGCTTGTTCTTGAATACGCTAACAAATTTAGCCGATACCAAACAACAACTACCGTAAAGCGAAGGTTGCTTGCTAGCTTCGCGCAAAAAAGACAAGGCTTAAATTTTATTCAGTTTCAAGTAGGCGACAAAAAAGATATCGGCAAGGCAACGGTTGGTCTTTTAATGATCTCACATATTTTCATAGTTCCCACTGTTCCTAAGCAACTTATACCTTTCGAGTTGCATGAAATATCATGAGACATTGGCTGTCAACGTAAAGCAACGGATTGAAGGGCAATTTTAGCAATTACTTCCAGCTTCAGCAGTTAGCGCCATAGTTGGTTAGAAAAGAAAAAAAAAGCTATAAGAGTTTTGATGTGTTACCCTGACGTGCGTATATGTATACAGGAAGCAGGGTTGGGTAATGCGACAGCGTTAGCCGATTACAAGCGCGTGTCAACGCGTCGCTAAGGCATAGCTATAAGCGGTGTGGTGCTCTTGTAGCGCTTGTTTAATACTGACGTGTTTAGGAGGGGCGGAGCATAATTTTTATAAGAGGCTGCTGCTGCGAGCGATTTTTCCCTGATTTGCTCCAGAATGACTAGCACGCTTTACAGAAAGGCCACGCATTCGTACACGCAGGGACCAAGTAGCGACTCGGTGATGTTACACGAAGTATATAGAGAACATGGGTGCGTGCAAGAGTTTCTATTATATTTGAGGAGTGCGTGAAATGACGACGTGAGTATTCGCGAAAGTCTGTTTTCACTAAGGATGTCTGCTGTGCCTGCAGACCTGCTTTCGTATCTTTTTGCTTTTGTTCCGAACGACAACGACGGCGACGGTGACGGTGGGGCAAGGCGAGGCAAGACTTTGCAAGAAGCACGTTACTAACAAATGGCTCTCGAAAGTGGCGGAATAGAGTGAAAGCGTGAGAGGAAAAGAGAGGGATAAAAAAGTGTCATGACAAGTCGTTGTCTAGACATTTACGTCACTGTCTTTATGCTCAGTTGACTACTGCTGTCAAGGCTAGCACGAACTGTCTTCAATGCATTCAAAACGCTGACACAGCGACACACTGACATACACGTTCATGCATAGGATAGAAACATCTTGCTACACACGTCCGACTTTCTTCCTTCATTTTTTTCGTCCTCTTCTTTCTCTACTTTATAACAGATTTACTCCTTCTGAAATTTAAAAACAGCAGAAACGGTAGCAACAGTGGCCGTCGTCTTGAAAAAAGCAAGGGGCGATTGCCCTTGTCGTCGTTGTTGTAATTACTAGTCAGCCCTTGTGCGCATCCCCTGCGTCATCACGCAGACGACGCTTTCCCACTTAAACCGCTGCGCTTGTTTCTGCTACGTTGCGTCTGAACGTAGAACGACTCAACCAACAACTCGAACGACTTATCTCCGCTAAAAGGCTCAGCTAACATCGACTCTCGCTTTTGTGTGAAGTAATCCAGAATTATTCCCGATTCAAATTCAAATCAACTCAACCCAGTCCGATGCAGAGCTGTAACGCAAATACCTCCTCCTAAGACCCCAACCAAAAACGGGATCTATATTGTACGTCACTACACCACTCGTTCAGAAGCTTCCCTACTGTATCTTCTTTCTTAGTTTCCTTTTTTTGGTTTTCTTGCTCGTATTCACTGTACTTTGTTACTTTATCGTTTCGCCAGTCCGCCATTTCTCTATTCTGTCACATTTTCTCTCCGCTAGCGTACCCTTGGCCTGTATAGTTTCTTCGGCCGACCCCATGACTCAACGGCAGCGACAGTTGCGACGCCAGCCGTAGAAGCGACAGAAGCTACACGACCGACAGTACGGGTAGGACCGCGAGCAGTAGTCTCGTTCAGCAGTAGCAAGCAATCTTCCATAATTTGCCTTTTACCCCAACGACTGCAGCTACTACTGGTGGAGTGCAGCGGGCGTTGGTGCTTTTCCTGCCAACGCGGCCGTTCGCACTGTCGCTGCCGCCTCGCCGCTGCAGCACTTATTACAGCCTCCATCGCTGTCAAAAGGAACCCTCCATCCAGTGGCGCGGCTTCGTCTTTCCTTTTCTTGGCTCTTCCGTCCTATCCCGTTTGTCTTCTATCGTTAAATTAGGTTCCCTGCTAGCGCATCAGGCAAAGACTATGTAGTGAGTGGGTGTTTAGTTGGTCTGCCGGCCAGGACCCTTCATCTTTCCTCAACTCGTCGTCTCCGCTGGCAGTGGCGGGACAGAAATAGGGTGAATCTAGCGATACGTTGCTCGAGGAGGCGTCGGCTGGTTTTCAACATACTGGCGGCTGGCGGGGTCATTGCGGCTGCGGATGCACTCGCTGTTACACACATAGCGGCTATCCACCCTCACTAACACGTAATAATATACAGGAGAGGAACAGGGAGGGGAGGGAATGAGTGTGTGTGTCCTATTCGCGTCCGTCCTGCTCACCTCCGACATTCTCCGTCGACAAGAGGAGATGTTAACGAAACCCCGGGGCTTCTCGTTCGGAGAGTAAAGCTCTCATTGCAAGGACTTCGTCCGCCAGCCGAACACCAGGACGCTCGGCCGACTGAATATTGTCAGTGATCTTCGCGTAGTTCACTCGCATTCCCGTTGCTTGGTAGCTTCGTAAGGCAGCAGATCGGGCTGGACTCCAGGAGTGAGTAAGGGGTCCATAAAAGTACAGGCAGACAAACAGCTCTCACATACCTGGAGGAATCGGTGGGGACACGCGAGCGACAAATCGATCTCGTTAAGGTTTTCGTGGTAGCCGTCTCATTCGGATGACCACGGTGAAGCGTTGCTTCCGCTGGCGAAAGCAAGAGGCGAGTGAGTGTGGTAGAACTAGCATTGGCATAGATAAACAAACGACACGGCGGCCTTGATGATGATAGGGACTTTGTCAGCCAGGCTGCCTCAAGTGTAGCACTCATGATATACATCTTAAAAAGATGTTTTTTAAAGAAGATTTATAATAAATATGTATTGAAACATTATCTGTCGTAAAGAACCATATGAAGCGGATTATAGAGATAGTCCTGCTTGCACGTATGCATTTAAGTGCATGCATTTTGCTTTTACTGAGATCTTTGATATTCCTTTTTTCTTAATGAATTGAACCAAAATCAAGTCAACACCCCATATTTAACCTATTTATGTTGCTAATTACTTAAACCAACTATTTTTGTCTTTCGATCGATAAAAACGGGGTGTTATTAGCAGACGACTTTCTAATTGTTTATCCCAGTCCCAGGATCCCAGCGTTCACTCAGCACTCCCGACTCTTGATTATCGCTGACGCCTGAGATGACACAATCACGTAGTCCCCACAAGGTCAAACTATCTACTACGCGATCCATCTATTCCCACTATACTCTGCACAAAATATTCGCTTCCAACGTTAAGCCCATAGCAGCCAGCGCGGCTTGATAAAATGCTAGCGAGGGCGGTCGTTGTTTAATTGATTGTTCGGTGGACAGACTGAATCGGGCCACCCCTGTCTTTTCTGTTCGTTTATTGTGGCAGTGTGCCCTTTGCTAGCGGCAGAAGCTGGCAAGCATGAGAAGGAAGAAAAGGGCGAAAAAAGAGAAGAGAATTGTACCACTGGGCACAGACCAACAAAGGAAGCCTAGTGAAGAAGCAACGGGTCGGATCAGGACAAGCCCAGGGATGACTGTGCGTGCTGGTGCTGCATATGCTGATGGCGCTGCTGCGGTAGCGACTTCTATAGCTATTAATTATGACTTCGTTGAACTCTGTTCCTTGCATCGGCAGCCGACTTCGCTGGTTTCAGCCAGGCTGACCAACCAGTAAGCCAACAGTCCTGGCAGCATTAACACTTCAACCAGCATCAACACAAGGGTTACCATGTGAATGGGCCAATGGTAATACTTGGAGTAGCTCCCCCTTTCATCTGGTGAACGTTGACATCAGCAAGACCTAAGGGCAGAGTCGTCCATCTGCCTGCTGGTCGGTTCGTTGTGGTTCTCTACTTCTGCTGCCGCCACTGCGGTCACAGCCTCTAGCTAAAATGAGCCCTCACGCTATAAGCCAATTAAAAATGTCGTAAAGTGAGACTCATTAAAGTCCGCCAGTACTCGCAGTCGTAAGTCACCGGACGAGCAGATGGGGCCCTTGCGCGCTGATGACACCCTGCTACCTTGCACCTTCCGTTCGCTGGCCCAGTCCAGACAGTGCCGTAAGTCGGTCGGCCGCCTGACCGAGCGCTATCTTAATGAGTGCTAGCGTTTCAATGGACAATCTGCAAAAAGCACACACAGAGTCGTCCCGCTCGATTTTGTAGTTATTACGCAAGATGGTCATGTTGTCATGTCACTAAGCACAAGCAGCAACGTCACAACCATAGAAGTGGAATCATCTGGAGCACAAAAACGAGGAACAAAGCTGAAGTGACGAGCGTGCATGCACATGTAAGAAGTCATCAAATACCTAGCTTGTTCTCAGGCTTCCATCCATCCATGTATAGATGGTCTTCGCATATTTATTATCTACGAGCAATATCGTCTCTGGTGATACCGCTTCAACTTGTAGTCCCCTTTCATGAGCAGCTTCGTTTCTTATTGCCGTACCAAGCCAGCTAGCGTAAAACAGTAGCTCGGTGGATCCGATCAGCACTTGAAAACACCACAGGTCACCCCACCAGCAATCAAAATACCAGCCAGGATAGAGATGAAAAACGGTTATTGTATCTCCTTTGCTGTACCTCTAATGTCGGCTGTATTAATAGCACTAGCATTGGTTCTAGCGGCTGCAGGACTTCGTAGGACTCGAGTAGTAATACTGTCATAGCAGCTATTCTGTACGCGAGCCGTATATCTCTCTCTCGCTCTCTTTGTACCTCTTTCTTTCTACGTTTGTGTGCCTGGGCCAGCGCAGATATTTTTAGACGCCGTAGTGCCCGTGTTCACAGCGACGGGCATTCGCAACTGTAGTTGGTTGTATTCTCTGTGGCTCACTGCTTTATCTTGGCGGGCCATTTCCGCATCCGCATTACGGCTACAACGAGGCCCGACGCATTTCGGCAACGCATACCGGCGGACAGCAGACGATGACGTTGGGACATCTGCGGGACCGAGTGGCATCGTCATTGGCTTCCGCCGTTACTCAGCTGCTGCCAAGGCTGAAGAGAAGCTTTTCACCGCTGCTCCTTTAGCCGCAGTTCCTCTGTGGGTGTCTAAGTAGCACTTGATAGGCCAACAACGACGCGGCGTTATGCCAGTTGTACACGGCGGTATGTTGCTGCGAAGAGCTCCACTGACACTTAACGGGATCGCTATTAGCTCTGCGATTCTTGTTCGCTTGAGGTCTTTGTGAGCGCTCACCTGCTCTTTGCTTGGATTGGTGCTGGTTTGCTACGTTCGCAGTTGCGACAGACAGCGACAACAACGCGATTCGCAATAGTTTTGGCAGCAGGAAGCAAAAAGCGATTGCCGTAATCGTCTCGCTGACTGACCAAGATATGTACGGGCAATATAAGGGTGTGGATGCCATAGGTGCTTGGTTGGGAAGAGAATGAAGCTAAGAAGACAACAGCGTATATGGCCGTCGACAAAAGGCAGATTGCACAGATAGCATACGTGAGGAACGCTACAGCCAACATTATCAGTGACGACTAAACGTCCCTTGCTGTTGTCCTCTTTTCAATCATTTCTTTTAGCTCGCAGAGATTCAGCTTACTTAGGTTAAAGGGCTTTCTTTGAATTTTGCGCATTTCGAAATTGCCTGTTTTACTGGTGTTTTGTTTATTCTAATATTCATCTTTTCATTACGACATGCGTTGCAGTTAAATATATCCCTGCTATACTATAATATGTCCTGAAATATAATATGATGTGCTTCTTGGGAAGATCATAACCGATACGGTTCCGACTATAGACTCGTGACTTTCAACGAAAATTCTCTGCGAAACACACATTTGTGTAATGGCGGTCATATTAGCTTCACACACCCTGTTAGCAAACTGGGTTGCCTCGTTTATGATTGCAGGTAAGCATAGCGAGCTCGTAGTCCTGCGAAGCGGGGTAGCCAAGAACCTACGCTGGGGTTACAGGTGGATCATCAGTTAATCGATTGCATCCTATGTCACTGAATGATAAATATGTTTGTGGGCCATAATGAAATTTGCTATGATACACTATATTTACCAAAACTATGTCATGCTTATTAAGATTGGTACTAACTACATCAATAATATTTAAGCCGGAAATTCTTCCCAATTTTGATTTGATCGATTGAATCTCAAAGTTTAACTTTGACGAACTTTAACTAACCCATCCTTTCGAATGCTCGGCTGAATTGAGTGTAGTCCGGCGTTGTATGCATTTCGGACGAAGAAAATAGCTGTGCATTAGTGATCTTTTTCCCTTTCAGCCATATACGCTACGCTAGCATCCTCCCCTCGAAAATAACGTCGAGGAGACTTCAACGAGAGCAGAAAAGACAGCGAACGCAGGCGCTACATCACCGATGTCGGGCATGCTAACGTTATCGCCGACGGGAGACTAACTTTTGGTCCGTAACAGTAGAAGTGGAACGGAGAACGTGTGCTAGAGATCGCATGGATATGGACGACTGCACTCTCTCTTTTTTTTTATCGCTTCGAAAACAGGAGCGGCAGTGGCGGGGCTCGAGTCCTGGGCCGCAGAGGCTAAACAGGGCGGACCAGAGACCAGAGTAAAACCATTGTGGTCTATGCCCATTGGCATTAGCATAAGCTTCTTATTATACAAAGTCATTATAATAATGCATATAGTTATATGGTTTCGTCGTATGTATGTGTTCGCTCTCTCGCTCTGTTTTCGCGTTTCTTTCTCTTTTTACGTTCGCTATGTCACTCTTGCGCTCACTTCTGTGGTAATACAACCAACGATAAACCAGTTGGTGCAGCACCTAGCGCTGGCAGTCACGATACGAATTATTCTTAAGTTCTTGCTTATTTAAAAAGTGGCCGTTTTTCTTTAAGAAGCAAATAGACGTCTTGCCGAGCTGGGGCTTAAAGGACGAGCGCTCGGAAGCTCGCATACGTTGTAGACTTTGCGTGCACGCTACCCAAAATCATTGGGCAGCAAGACGATCTTGTGCTTGGCCGAGAATGCATGAGGTTACCTGGATACATAGAATAACCATGCGTACGAAAGCGTCGAATAGCAAGCTGGGTTATATACTCTTCTTACTAAGTCAAGGTCTGGAAGCTGTAGGCAGTTCTAGTATCGGTGGCGTTAACTTACAATAAACACGGGCGCCTTTCAAGCAGCGACTTCGTGCCCCGTTTCTCGTACAACGATCCCTAGTCACACAACCCTTTATACCATGTTAGTCAACATACATAAGTCAATGCTGTCATTTTATGGACATATCTAACGCTATCACGTACTTTAGCAGTCTGTGAGCATTGGAGCTCCTACATCACGGCTTTCAAAGGGCTCCATCCTGCTGAGACTGTTGAACAAAAGCGATTCCGAAGAAAGCATTCTACCACGGCTGACCCCGAGGGCCTACGCTCCGGTATTCTGCTTTAGATGAAGCTTACAGAGTTAGTCTATACTGAAACCGATACGAAGGTGATTTGCATGGAACGCTTTAACCGCTGTTCAGTTGGGCGAACTGGCAATTCAGGGAGACCTATGAAGTAGTTCGTAGCGGGTGAGCAGCTAGGTGGATTATTGCCTGGTCGACAACTTCGGCGGTGAAAAGATACCGAGCAAAAGAGAAAGAAAGATTCAATAATTTAATATAATTTACCACTAGCTTGTTGCTTCCAGCAGGTTGCAAGAAAGCCAGCTTGGAAGGAGACATTATTCTAGGTGGCGACCACAGTCAGTGACAACCTGCTCGTCAACCAGTTCGCCCTGGTTTGTTCGTGACAGGTGTACGTGTGTCGCAACCTTCGTTCAGGTCCCGAAAAAGAACTGCACGAAAGACTCCTTGCTATTTTCATCATCCTGCCAGTGATGAAATTAGTGACTGTAGAACTGAATAAGGAAACCTATGGGCAACTCTTTGCGTCCGTCACCTCAGTCGGTGTCACTATTAACTAGTCATATACATTGGCAAGACAATTTCATCCTATTAGCATCCACGGATGTAAATGCAGTTAACTATTTTAAAGTTTCTTAACTTGTTTACACTGTCGTTTCGCACTTCGCTTTGCCAGACCAGCTCAGTCTTCCAGCTTTTCTATCTTTAGCGTCATTTGACAGAGAAGGCGATTGGGAAAGTTTGTAAACAGCATCGAACGCTAGGTGAGGAGTGGTAAAGCGGCGAAGGATGATTGGACCGAAATAGAATAGACGATAACTGAGTGAGACCCTACAAACCTTCTTGGGACTATGCTTTGTACTGGCAGGCCATCATCGCCCCATGACGTTCCCGGTACTACGCTAACCAAAACTCGATAGAGTTGCCCAGGGTGTACTGCATCTGGCCGCCGCTCCGCCACGAGCTGGTGATGCATACAAGATAGAACGAAATCTGTTTTTCACGCAAGTTGAGTGGAGTTGGCCGTTGTCGTCGCTATCCTTGCCACCATTGCAGATGCGGTAGGTTTTTTTTGCTTTTTGCCTCGCGTGAGCGGTTTCAACAAGCTTCAGGCTGCAAGAGTGGCCTAGGACGCCAGCACGATTTTGTTTGCTAGCTTGCTGATACTTTTCTCTACCACTCGGTTTGATGCAGCAATTCCTGTCAGGATTCTCCGCCAGTCAACTCAGCGGCAGTTCACAAGCTGGTTCTTACTCCTACCACAAAGCTCCGTTTTCGAGAAAGGTACAACTAGCCGCAACCATTCGAAATGTCTTGGCTTTTCCACTCGCACACAAGCATCGTGCCGACGAGGCCTATCGAATTTCGCCGTGGGGTCGATTTTTTGTCGCACTTCATAGCATCGAACCGCTAGGGCGAATGGACGTAACTTTCTAGTCATACGCGATGCAGAACGACGGTAAGCGGTAAGCGAGGCCATGGCAACAGAAGCACAATCAGCAGCAAAAGATGCGGTAGTTGCTACAGTTGCTGCTCTCGTTTCTGCAAGGACGAGGTTCACGAGTCACCTGTCTTCATCACAGTAAAAGCTAGAGCAAGCCGTTTTAACGTTTTTATGACATCGGCATATTCATTTCCACCGTCGTCTTCTGATCCTTCTAGATACATTGGCTAGCTGGATGAACTCGAAAGTGTGCCTTGGGTGTATGCTTGCTTTAAGCTGTCGTAGAGCGACTCTCTATCCAGATTGCCTCCCTACGCGATTCTTCCGACTGAATCGAGCTGGCGGCAAAGAATCCAATGCCGACGGAAAATTGAATCGTCAACTTAGGACCCATTTCATACATTTCACGACAGCCTCAAAGTCCAACAGGCTTTGGTTGCCTTATTCTTCTCACTTTGACGCCCTTGCGGCAGTGCAGAGCTGGGCATCGGCGGATATCGGGGCGTGCAATGCAGACGCAAGGGCAAGGCCCCTACGGCAGGCATGCCAAGAGCTCAAGATAGAAGAATAGCGAAGGCGATTGGGCCTTGACTGGAGGCGAAGCAGGCACTGCTTGATTGCACAGTGCAGTTTGGAACCACCAAACGACCAAGCGAGAGAGCGAGCATCCATCCCGTCGCGTCCAGCTCCATTCAAGAAGTGGATGGATAAGAGGAAAAGCGGGCAAACGTATGAAGCCCTCGAAAAAATACGGGACACGAACTCGGCCAGGCAATAAGCAGACAGGCGGTGTCGGCACGCAAACGCGCCAAAGAAAGATTGTAAATAATCTATGAAGCTTTTGGTTTGCCTCTTGGCTTGCCTTCTCTCGATGAAAAAGGGAAGAAAACACTGACGAGAATTGCTTCACTTTAGACTCCGTTTATCCACTCGTATGTGTAATGTGTAAGCGTAATTGTGTCAATGTGTAGCCGTCATATAGGATCCAGCATCCAGCTACCTATTCCGCTGTTCGGCTAAAACAAAGAACTTAGCTACTTAACGCTGACGAAGCTGGGGAGGAAAGCAGCCCTCTTAATGTTCCTTCATTGGAGCCTTCTTAGAGAGCAGAGACAGTTGTCTTTGAATTGGCTCTTTGGCCGAATTTGCCGTTCATTGTTTTTGCTTGAAGTGGCAACGTTCGCCTGGTTATCGTAGCTGCCTGGTTTTGCTGCTAGACTGAGTAGTACCACACAGAGCAAATGCCACTGAATGAGAGAGCGAAGCGAGACTCACTATCATCTTTCTCGAACGGATTTCTTTGCCCCTCCATCCTCTTCAGCCCCTTTGTTTGGCTTTCTCTTCGTTGGCTTCTATCGTCCCTCACTTTCTCCCATACTTCCTTCAGCCCCATTTCCTATGCTCTGTCGCGCGTTCTTTCTCATACTTATTTCTAATGTCGAATGCCTCGAAAGGAATAGCGGTGGAGCTAAGGGCAGAAGAAAGAATCGGGGGCGGATCAGTTATGAACCCACAGAAAGACTGGCATGCTGGAAGCTACCAGCGGATCGAGAGACACTTCCTCAGCCACTGACTGCTTAGGCCAACGGCAACCAGGGCAAGGTCATCAGTGCATAAACTTACTCAAAAGATCTCTCTCTCTCTACTGCTCCTATCGTCTGTTGGTTTCCACGATGGCTTGTATAGCGGCTAGGCCGCTTCTAGTAGTCGACGCTCATAAACGTGATCTGTATCTCGTAAAGCCAACCAACTCTTCGTGTCGTACAAAGTCACGAAAAGTTTCTCCGGTCTCCGCCTTCCGCCTGTTTCGAAACTTCACTTTTCTTTGAGTCAAGCAATTGATGCGCCAGCAAAGCGTTCATTCCTTTTTCTAGAGAAAAAATAAGGTAAAAGCTGGGTAAGTTGCTTCGAACGACGCTAGTCGCCTTTGAACGCAAACGGACCTACGTTACGGGAACGACTAGGTGACTGCCTTGCCAACATGTTCGACAGCATGGCTGACGGAGCTTAGTCGGCTTTAGATGAAAACCTAAAAACCTCACTAGGTAGCAGTGATGGTGGCCTTCTTTGCTTGCTTTTTTCCACCACTGCTACGGAGGCGCTGCTGCGGTGCACGGAAAAAGGAAGACAGCGGGGTGGCAAGAACACGGCTTTGGAAGCCACGAACAAGACGACGCTACGGTACCAGCCAATTGAGCAGGAGTAGACAAGCGAGGAATGCAGGAGATATAGGCGTCTCTCAGAAATGTCGATTTTTTTCGTTAGGAAAGCTTTTTTTTGGACAGATTGAGAAAGGACGCCTCTAAAAAGGAAAAGAAAAGGCGCATGCAATGTGAATAGGACAGAACGGGAATACAAGCCTCTCATGGAACGTTCCGGCTCTCGACAGTGAAGTCGGACTTCTCCATGTAGTTTGTTTACGCATATGGCTGGCGCGTTGAGCATTTTGCGCATGGCCTGGCTGGAATGTAGATTGCTTCGTCGAACGCCAATGACGGCCAGAATTGCAAATCACTATAGTTTACTACAAAAAGAGCACTATCTCAACTAACACAAATGTTTAACGGAAATTAGGTTTAATAGTAGGTATTTATGCTGATCGTTCACCAGTAAAACAGGTCAAAAAAAGTTACAGAACAGGGCAGACTAACGGATATTCGAAAAGCAGTCCTTATTAAGACTGCTATATGATATTAATTCATAATGACTTGATAAAACTGGATACGAGATGTGTCACACGTACACCCCTATCACAGTTGTTTGCGTGAACTCATGTTGATTAACGCACTACTACAAACCAGTTGAATAGATCGAGGTCACCTGTTTATTATATTGTGGTGCTTCGTTTTGTATGCCGCAACCGTTACACAAAAAAGATGAATTGTAGAAGATCATAAGTCAAACGCAATTTTGCGACTAATGACTAGTAAAAAAAAGAAAAGCGCCACGTTCGCTCAGTAAAGTCACCTCGATGATGACTAGCGGTCTAGTAAACAGGTACTACGTCATGAGAACGACTCGTTAGTACTGAATGAAAAATCTTTCAACTTTTATATCGGAGCTGAGCTCAGTTGTAAAAAGTTCATCCGCAGTATCCGAGACTTGATCAAAACTAGTTGGAGTGCTGTTCTTTAAGACAGCGCATTATAAATCTACTACTTCTATGTGTCTACTGGCGGCAAAGAGCAAGTCGACCCAACTCTTGACAACTCTTGGCCCTTGTAGCCACATGCGGTCCCTACGAAGAGCCTTCACTGTTCAAAACAAAGATGAATCGAAGGCCGTCGAGGTTTTTAGACAGCAGACAGTGCCGAGGGTTCGATGATTCCGGGAGTCTTTAGGCAACACAGAAACAATGGGTGGACGGGGCCGATGAACGAGGCGAGGTAGTAACGGCCAGTGTAACACTACGAAGAGGATGCCGGAAGTAGGAAGGTCGCCAACCGTCCCTTCCCTATTAGCATTGCCAGGAACAACTCAATTTCTCCTTTTCAGTTGGACCGGATTCGATTCAGCTAGGTAACACCCTTAAGTCATGAGCTCGGCGTGTGACAACAGATTTAGGAGCTGATGGACAAAGAAGTCTCTAGTCTTTTCCCGCCCGAGCGTCTATTTTATTGCAGGAGCAACTTCCTTTCTAGATTCTCTCTACGCAGACCTTCTGTTCCCTTCACCTGGCTTCAGTTTCACCGCAGTGCCAGCAGCTCCTTAGGGATGAATAGCCACCTTCGCAACATTGCTAGCACCAACACCCACACCAGCCGTCAGTGATTCGTTGCCCATTCGATCTTCCTAGAGGCCTTGCAATAGTATCATACCAACTACTTTTTGTCTTCAATACGGATTTTTCACTTTCTGCTTCCCTATCCATTACGCCTAGTACCACTCAAGGCCAGTTCAGCTATTTCGCCATTCAATGAGGAGACGAATTGGGAACCTTTCTTTCTATTTTTTAGACGTTGTATCATGGCAAGCGATCTACGGCCGTGACCCCTGAGCTTCTGCGCTTCGTTGAATTCCTCTACAACTTCTTCCGACTGTAGAAGCTAAGTCTGGCGGCGGAACGATCTTCGTCGCGCGAAGAAATCGCTGACACCGCACTTTTCGGTTTGGCCGTTTACGTGCGAGCCAGAGAAGAGGCGTAGCTGTGTTCTAGAAGAACGTTTATTTGCCTGACCCTTATATTTCGAAATCTTGGTGCCGGTGAGCCCTTCCTACTCTTCCGTGAGCCTTCCTGAAGTCACACCGACAACGGGCGGCAGATTTCCGCTCCACATTCGGCTGTCTGCCTATGGCCCAGGGCTCATCTGCCGCCGACCAACCCTGACTAGTTCGGTCTGTCCACGAACAAAACTCGTTACTTTGTAAACTGTCTTAGGTGTCGTACGTGCGTCGATGCAGGACATAGGACTACACTAGTAATTTAAGCTAGGGAGGTCTACTTACATAGATACGTAATGAATCAGGTACCTTGTACGCTTTGCAACAATGCTCAAAAAAGCGTTGCAGTAGGTAGGAATGTTGAAATACAACGTTGCCTGCCCATGTCTTTTTCAGTTTTCGTCTTCCAGATTATCTTCACCACATGGATAAATACAAGCTAACATATTCTATCTAGATCAAGTCAATAGATTTAGCTGAGGGTAAGTGCTGGATAAACGTTGCAGCGTCAAACGTACATAATCTGAATTGCCTATCGGCTATACTAATAGCAGACCGATGAGCCGGATAGTAACGTGGCCAACTGGTAGCTGTGGAAAGTCATCTTGTTACCTCGAAAAGCCTTGGCTCACACACATGCGGACTTACACAGGAATGCACTTTCGCACTTTGGCACGTCTTGTATGTCAGTATTACGGCAGCTTGGTATGGCAGGATATGAACCAGAGTCGGATACCCCAGTGGCGGCAGTGGCCGGCCATGGATCGGATAGAGTAGTCCGAATAGGGCCGCCCAGCTACTCACTTAGTCAGCAGCGAAGCGTTAGGCCCATTCGAGATATTGGGTATCCGTCTGCCACGTTTAATCTCGTGTCGGCTCTCGCTGAAGATCCTACCCCTATCACTTGGCCAATGGGGAAAGTGTAAGGTGGTCCGTCCTCATGTCTCCCAGTCTCATACTCATGGTCTCTTCAGGCCTTTTCTTTGCCGTTAGTGGCGCTCAACTATCAAGTTTAACCTCTCTTGTCCTGAGGTTCCTTCTAACTCCTTTTCTTCCCATAGTTATTTCCATGCCCTTCATCACTTCGACGATAGACCCGGCAAGGGGAAAGGCTCACTTATCCTCAAATGAACCACTTTATCCCACTTTGTAGCAGGTGTGAAAGTCAAAATGATTTTCGCCGACATCACTTTTCTCTTTTTGCCAATCCGACCCTAAACAGGACGCCTCAACTACCAAGCAGGCCATGCTTGGCTCAACTCCAATCCTGTGACTAGCCGCGGTGACGACGATTCTGGATGCCGCTGACAGCATTAACATCCGCCTCGCGCATTCCGTTCCCCGACCCGCTCGTGTTCCAATTATTCGGGGCGATGTGGAGTCTTTCTAGCCCACTTACACGTCGACGAAGAGCAGTAAACCCACGGCCGAAGCCCGTCCGGCTTACTGTGCATACGGTCCTTTATGCGCTTTATTTTTCCACAAATACAAAGAATATCTCAAGAAAGGGCGGCATCCTATCCTTCTCACATAGCAAATACAAGTTCAGACTTTGCTGTATCGTGGTAAGTTGTTATATGTATACTTCGTGCGGTGTTTTATATCAGCATGTATGATAGAGATCAGTATGTTCATGCCGTGTTGTTTATGTTGAGAAACATACCTGTATAGTACAATAATATAAATGCAGTTAGTTATACACCCTTTGTCCATACTGTCACGATGGGATTTGACAGAAAAAAGAGGAAGGAAAAGATTTCGTCGCGCATAGTATGTAGTAGACAATTTTTTTTTCAATTTGGCAAGTAACATTTTCTGTTCGTTTTTGTCTTGTCTTAGAAATTAGGTTTCCCTGCTTTTTTTTTCAAAAAAACAACTACGCAATCCCATAGCCAGTCTGCTGTATCCTTAAGTTCTTCGAGTCTAGTACCGGAGCTGAGGCTATGGCAAGTCGCCCTCGGGCTTCCAATTTCAGCGTACATTCTAAGAAACCAACTAGACAACATCCAGTTTCTTAGAAAAGTGTTCACAGTCTTGGACAGTAGGATCTTGCTAGATAGCCGGCGAAGAAGTGAGGAAGCGGTAGTCTAAATCAACGTTGTGCGTACGTCGTCTCCTGCCTTTCACTGGCGGGGCTCTTTCGGCACTTAGTAGGTGGATTGCGAGCCCCAGGCAAAATGGTCCATGGCCTTAGCAGCAAGCCAACCCTTGGGTTAAAAGAGTCTTCCATAATTCGATCATCTGTTCGACTTATTTCGTCCAGTGGCCGATAACTGACACTAACTATAATGAAATGGGAAGTAATGACACCTTTCAACTATGGCTAAATATGTCTTATGAAATTTTTTTTTACAACATATGTATATTTAAGGTTCGTCTATAAATTGCACAACTAATCTGCATAGCCACGGTCCGCCCTAGCCTTATGTGTGCTAACTTCTACAACGAATTCCTCGGCCAGATTCAAAAATGACTATCCAAAAATGGAATCGCACGGAAAAAGCGGATGAAATACACAGTGATACTGGAAATGGTATTGATCGAAGCCATCCTAGCTACAGACAAAGGTCTGCAGCAGCCTCCGACTAGCACTTAGAAAATGTTTTTAAACTCAGCATGACGATGCATCGTTTCCAACACCGTTCTTACGCATCCCAGTTCAACGGGAATAAACTTGGGTTAAGGCTATGGCCTATTCCAGTGCCTAAAGAAGGGAAGTGTGCGACCTGCAGGGAGCGTATCACTTGAACAGGGTGTTCTGCCTGTAGAAGGATTCTTTGGTCTAACAGAGGAAGGAACGACTACGTGGTGCACTATAAAGGCTAGCATTATGTTGCCCTGGCTATCCTCGTGAGAGTGTTGTTCAGTGAGTTGACTAAGACACCTCCCGAAGTCATCATTCCTCCATTATTTCTTCAGCAACATCTCGGAACAAGCACGCCTGCTTGTAGGAAACGACCGCGCCCAAATTTTTGCCTCCGCTTCCTAGCCAACGGGTCCTTGCGCCGGGCAACTACCCGGCAACCTTTCCGAACATTCTTCCATTCGCTTTCCGCCAATGATGGTCAAGCGATACGAGCATTTTGGTAATGGGTCGGCGGCGATGCTCATCGTCTTTGCTATTGGCACCATTTTAGACAACCTAGCTGAAGTCGTTTTTTCAGTATGGTATCAGGCGGTAAAGCACCTCAGAGTGAAATGTCACTGGATCTAAGTAAACGAAAAAAAAAAACAGGGAACCAGAGCGATAAGGGGGAAAAGCATGCTTGGTGACCCTTCATCATCACTCCCTTATTTTCCCATACTATCTCATCTTTGCAAACTACAATAGACGTGCATGAACGCTATTACATAAGCCTACGTTTACATATGTCAGTATACAATTGTAACGGCTCATATGATGCCCCTGGATCTACTGATGCTGTTGGACACCGAAAGTGGAATAGAAATGCAGACATTTGACGAAAATCTAGTGCACTACTGTGGATCAGTCAGGGTAACAAGTAAAACTCGAGATGTACACACTAGCGCTGCTAAGTTAATCTGTGTAGCAAGCATCTTCGTAGGAGCCTCTCCCTGTGACTCGGTTGCGTTGTTGTCATTGTAGCTGTTTTTTGGACGGTGTTGCTAGTGTCTTAACGACAGTAAACCCCGAACATATACTTTCCTAATTGTAGTCAATTAATCAAACTTTATTTATTCACTCTCGCCGGTAGTAGTTAAAGGCTTCGTTACAGATAAGCAACACAACATTCCTATATTCGACAAAACATATTGAACCGTTTGAAACCATTTAAAACACTTTGCGTATGAATCCTGTTAATTGATAAGATGAATTTAAAAAATTTGCCCTATGTGCTCATGATGGTACCAGAAGCAACAAGTGAGATTATTATTATCACAATTTCCCCCCGCATTTGGAACACCTATAAATATCATCAGGCTTGTGGAAACTTTTTTTTTTTACTGACTTCATGCTGAAACTCCTGCACGCGAAAGCAGTAATGGCACATCTATTTAGCCGCCTTATCCTTCTCCACTCGTTGTTCCTCATCGCAGCCGAAAAGAATCTTAGAGGCTTCCGTTGCTCGGAGCTCAAAACGACGATGTTGGTCCTCGCACAGCAGTGACGAATCTGCTAGAAGATACGCGGGCCGATTTTAGGTTGCTATGTGTAGTCTTAGTGTTTTTTTGAAAAGAAGGCTTTGGAATGATTTTTTCGCTCGAACATTTCCATTCTAAGATCTTCCCAAATGATATGTATGCTATACGTTGCAATCGGACCTATTTTGAGGTCGGACAAGTTGAGAGCGGTTGCAAAGGATAAACTATGAGACGATTTGATCGCCCATGTTGCGAGCACCGCATCTTCCAATAACATACTTTCTCCGCTCGCGGAAAGTACGGAAAACGGTTTACATAAGCAAGAGGCGATTCGATGAAGTGCGAAATGTCAGTCAATGACCGCTGTCCTGTCGCCCTTTTCAGGTTTTATCGCTTCCATCTTGGTTAGATTCGCGCTATGTCTCAGATTTGGGCTTGTCGCGTGGGGCTGGGCAAGAGCTTGATGTTCTTCGAACCTGTTCGACCCGTGTACCATGAAGTGGTTTGCGTACAAGATGACTTCGACTGATTTTTTTCGGCCTTGTTATTTGATTGGAGAGGCCTTTTAGCAAAGTGCGCCATAAGGGCTGTTTTCCTGAACCAAGCTATTTCTCTGTGTGAAAGACGAGAGATCGGCTATTCCATCGTTGATATTTTTTGCTCTCCCATAGAACTGCAGCGAGAAAGTTGAGCACGTTTATAGAGACATCCATTTCGGTCCGCATGTCGAAAACCGGCTTGAAAGCGATAGACATGAAAACGTATAGCGGATTGCGCGGTGTGGCCAATGATCTATCTCTTGACGACGGCCACCTTCACGCCTTTTTTGCGAGCGTTGTCTCCGGAACTAATGTTGCTCCGTTGGGACTGTGCGCACGCGTTTTAAGTGGCTGTCCGATCTCTTAGTCAGCAAGCCAGAGAACAGCTTATAACAACGTTTGCCTTCGCTGGTCCTTGCTATAATGACTGCGCGGTTGGACTGCGCTCTTTTTATAGGAATCATCAATAGGGAAGTATCTTTTCACCGGGCAAAGAGTGCACCAGTATGTGAATTGCATAGCACAGTATACGAACGACGGCATTTTCAAGATGCTCGTTGCAGACCCTATTTAGGCCGCTCGCCTTCTTGTCGGGTAAGCTCTCAGATGTTGTACTGTATAATAATAATAATCGTAATGGATACTAAGGTAACCGATGACTGTATCAAAATCCTTTCCAACTCTCTACCTCTAACCGCAGCGTTGTCACTTACCGATACCTCTGACCCGTCTTAACTACGTCGGTACAAACTACGTCAACGAGATACGAACACTAGTGACAATAACAGACTAACGCGATAGAAGCAGCCAGGCAATCCTGCACGCAGTCGGCCAGCACGCAAGCACAGTAACGTTTCCTCGGCGTCGAACTTCAGGATGCGAAGTGTAAGCAAGTAGAAAACAGGCCCAAGCAAAAGTGCCCCTACGACAAGAAGTACAGGATAACAAGGAGGATCATTCCGCGAGAGTAACTCACTCAGTTGAATAACACGGGTAACACCACAGCGACCGAAACGATCATCTATATCGCCATAGTAAATTCCTTGGCGCTCATCAATCGTTCTTCGTTCATTTTACGCCCTTCCTCAAATATCAACATGTTTCTTCTCTCCAAGGCTATCCTCATCGTCTTCGTTTCATCCCAAAAATAGGAGCTTGTGTGGATGCCCGCCCAATTCTGGTCGCCGTTGTTTCTATATAATGACGGTGTGGCGACATCAAAGTGGAAGCTGCAAAAGCCGCGCCCATAGCACGAGCAATAATGACCTGGCCTTAATCGATGATGATTTGATGAGAACTTCTGTTTGACCCTATCGCTGCTGTCTCAGTGCGGTCCTTTTACTACCATGTTTAGTGATTTGATTCCGTCAGATCTACTCAGATCTCAGCGAGTTCTAGCCCAGTGAGTTATGATAAACAAGTGCCGAGGGCACATCGTGTGATCGTCACGTAACCTCTTCTCAAACTTGCAGCAACAGCACAAAGCCGTAGCTCCTTAACGGTAGAAGTATAAGTAATGGGAGCAGAGGAGTGGTTCCTGTTGCTGTCATGGTTTCCCGATCTGCTTTCGGTACTTACCATCCTCCTTTTGGAATCTCATAGAGTCACGGTGGAATAGGAGCGCGACTTTAGAGTCTGAACATCAGTGGATCTACAATCTCGTACATGCGCGTGGGTGTCTGTGTATATATGCGTTGTCAGTAGAGGAGAGAAAGATGTAGGCGTAAATAGTATTTACTCGTTGCTGCCCTGCTGTTTCGGTTGAAGCGCGAACATTGTTTCCGTGCAAAGAATACTGCTTTGCGCCTTCCTTATTGCATTTACATAGACACGATTACGGTTGAAAGATACTCGCGAGAGTTAGTGTTCCAATTCGCGTTGAATCATCATAAGTCAAACGTGTGTCGTCGTTCGCTGCCAGACCAGTGGGCATCAGGAAGCCGCTGGTCTAAGGTCTTTTCTATGGTTCTTCTCTGACATACTGGTTGGAAGCGGGATTTCTCCGTTAGACGAGAGTGAGCCGTAGAGTCAGCAAGAAAGCACCGTATATCACGCTATGTCATAGGCTCCGCATTCCGAGCTACTCTCATGTCGGCCTGCTCCCATAGGGTTAGCAATGCTAGCGAGTCGGTGATCTGGCGGTGTATACCGACTTGCCACCTGCGCAATTCTCAGAATCCCGGAGGACCGACTTTTATATCAGAGTCGAGTCGGAGTCTGCTGAGCGCCCCACTCTCCCTTATATACGTCCCTGTTACTCAAGAAAGAATCAAGACTAAGAGAAAGCAAACCTTTTTGCTTATTGATCCCGCGAATACAAATAGTTTAGTGTATTAGGTAAATATTCTAGCTACTACTTGTTTCTAAACAAAATATACTTTGAGAGGAGCCTGTGGAAATGGTGCTTCGTTATGCTTACGCTAAACAACTACGGTCTAACTTTCATAAAGGAAGACCCATTCTTTTTTCTACTCAAAAACTTGGTTTCATTATATTAAGTTGAGTCAGTCGTCTGCAAAAAAACGTAGATCTGTAAAGAAAAGCAAGTTCGAAATCTACTCTCAATCATGGCTATCCCAAGAATGTGTTGTGGATTAATTATTATTATAATTTTTTTTACGCAAGCACATCTGTCAAATGACTAATGAAATTCATTTATCGGACCCTGAGCAAAGCTCATCCACGCCTTTTACTTTTACGGACGTATGTCAATCTATATTTTGATGATATAGCTACTGTTCCTTCACTCAACCCGAATTGGCTATCGATAATGAAGGCTAACAGAAAAAGCTTCGGTGCCTACAAATAGGCCGAGCGTTGCTATTCTTCTCTTTTTCAGCCTCTTGTTACTTCCGTTTTGTTGTTGCTTCCCTATTTAAGTCGAAATCAAACCAAAAAGGAATATATTGGACTGAAAACGAAAAGCGTCACTTATTGCCCATCATCGTTCTAATCGTCGGCCCTTCTTTCTTATCTGTGTTGGCCCTTCGATGCACTGTACTCTATATGTACGTCTCGTTGTCGTGCATCTCTTAGTCTCAATTCTTTCGTTTGGCGCCCTCGTTTGCCAGCGGTCGCAGTGACAGACGCAGAGCGAGCAAACGACCTGTCGTATCATCAATGTCAGAGACGAGCACACTGTCTCTCAATTAGGCCTCGTCAATATCTGTCATCGGAGCTCAGCTGACATAGCGTCTGACGGATCGCTCCCTCCCCACTGTTTCCAACTGCTTCTTACCCTACAACCAGTAGCTGAAAGACCATTACTATCGCTACCAGTACTATCACTACAGAAACCGGCAGCATCCCCCGCGGTGTACCACCAAACAAGTGAAGCCCACCGTCGTCAGGTGGCAGCGAGCTATGACTGACTGCCTATACGCTGTTCACCTAGGACACACCCTAGTCCTCATACACAAGCCATATAAATACACTCATCCTCCACGATGACACTTCCATCCCTGCTTATCCACAGTGCAGCTATACACCGCTCTTACGGCGCACATGTTGATCATGCAGTCTCAAGCGATGCCCTAGTTGCTTGCAATTCTTTCCGAGCAATTGAATACAGATATGTACGATCAATTTTTTGTAATTTCAAAAATGCATACACAAACCAATAGCAGCAACTTGCGATCTTGTTACTTGTCGGCCGTATATAGATCGCGGTCAAGCTTACTTCAGGAAATTGTTAACGTCCGCGTAATAATGGCATAACAAAAACCCGCGGTTTGGCCCTCATTTGCTTGGCATAAATGAGTAGATAACCGTTTGTGTGTTGCATTCCTATGCTTCTTGCCTGCTGATGTTGACGTTCACGTGGTGGCTCTGTCATTGAGTCTAATCTGCTGCTAACTATTCGACTCTGCTGAAGCCAAAGAGTTTGCGTAGAGACGTGCTACTGAGGCACTGGATGATAACCCGCCAGGCCTGACCCAGATCTACACGGCTTCGGCGGTCGCCACCTATGCCGCCGCTGCTGCAGGAGCAGTACACTACTAACTTGGTGCAGTGCTGGCACAGTAATCTGGCCGTCTGTCAGCAGGATGTCATAAGCAAGCACAGCGGGATGGACAGAGAATGGTACACACTCTAAGCAGGAGTAGCAGCGGCCCAGGCGCCAGTATAGTATTACGGCAAGCGAAAGGGACAGAGACGACAGTTGGGTTACCAGTAGCGAAGACACGGACAGCGGAAAAGACGACAGCACAGCTGAAAGAAAACTCAGTGGCCCACGAACCCACCCAGGCAGCCCAGCCGACAGCGGCGACAGAAAGAACTGGCCGACGGACGGACAGACAGACGCAGTTACATCATATTACTACCACTATATGTATATATTTAGGACGCTGACACAGCGACACGCACACGCACACACATCCTGTGAAGAATATGTTGATGATGTATAGGTCACCACCAGTATATGTACTCTAGATTGCTATACTATTGGATGATAGTTTACATGTCTACCTGTGGCTCAGAACAAGCCCCATATGCTTAGTCATCGCCTCCACAACCACTGCCCCCGCATTTCCCGTCAGTGCTATTTCTGTGTGTTTTTTCCGATGTCCCTACGTTGCTTGCTGTCTGTGACCACGTATCTAAAGCAAACGATGAAACTTTTGTGGCCTTGCGCCTAATTAAATCGTTTTCTCTGCGCTTTTTTCTATGACCATTCGGTTGCGATGAAATGCACACACAGAAAGAGCAAGACCGCGCGCGTGCAGTTGGAGTTATGGCTAGGCTATTGTCAGGCCCCGATCATCGCTGGAATGTAAACACGGTTGCCTGCTCGTCCAATGAAACATGTATGATGGTGGTGGCCTGGAGTCGGTTCTTGAGACGGCTGCTGGCTCGCTCTGCCTCGAATCGATGACTGTTTTCGTTTGCAACTGCTGTACGTTTGCGTGCAGCGACAGGTGACTTTTGATGAGGAGGGGACTACTTAATTGACTTTGTCGCCACGGCTCGGTCTTTTTCGGCCGCATCTGCGCGGCCGTTTATAGTGCCAGCTTACTCGCTCTCTGTGTGGCGATGTAACCACACTGCGCCTGTATATGCGAATGAGTAATTCCATGTGCCGGAAGGTGGCTTAAACTGAACGCCGTATTGGTTGACGTACTAAAAAGAACGGAAAAATTATGTGAGAAGCAGCTAACGTTTTCAGAATCTCTTACAGCCTAGCGGGCCAGCGACAACCCGAAAACATTTGTTCAACGAACGTATTTGCATCGGCGAGCTTTAAATCCTTTGCCGGCCATCGTGATCGCAAATGACTGCGCGGGGTTAGCTTCTGCTATCTTTCGCTACCCGTCGCATGATTCCACACCATTTATTGGCATACCCTTAGCTGTACCAGCCGTAGTCCCGTAACATTATAGGCTGATCGGACCAGTCATAGTTACCAAGCAGGTCGTAGCGGTTGACCGTCTTCCCGTGTTTACCCACAATGCGGTAACGAACTTACTCTCGCGATAGCAATAACAGTAGCAGAGGCTGCCGACCCACGGTTGGACACGTAGTCTAGTTTTTACCTAGTTTTCCTGTCAAAGGGCTAGATAAGGACTACAGAAAACATACGAGCGAGCGGGAAGGGTGGAAGAGTAAAGGGAGAGAGTTACGTAAATGAGATTGTGATTTATGGCCTCTCATCGGGGTTCGCGTCGTCACCGTAGCCATTGTCTTCGTATACTTGTTCGTCTTCTTTCACTCACTTTCCACTCCTCGAGGTTTTCGTTCGTCAGCTACGAATTTTGCTGTTCTCTTTATACGGTACTAACCTCCCGGTTGCCGGAACTTTATACGGATGCCTCCCGGTTGTCCGAAAACCGTGTTGCGCTCTTTGAGCTTCTTCAGTTTGCCGTTGTTACATGTATTGCCGCTCTTGGCGCGGCGGTTGATGACGCTACTACGACAGCTGTTATTGCGACGAACGTTCTTGGCTCCGGAAAAGAAGTGAGTTGAAGCTAAAGAAGGGTCCTGTATGTGCCAACGAGTGGACGAGGTGCGTTGCTTTACTCTCCGAACCTGAGAAGCAGCGACTGTGACTAGCTGCAACAGCAAAAGAATCAGTGACTACCAGCTTTCAGGGCAGCTAGAGTATACCGACAGGGAAAATAGAACGAAGCAAAGGCGGCGCGACTGGTCTCTAACAGCGGAAAAGAAACCTGGCCTTCTCTTGCCTCCGGGGCAGGTTCCGAATCTACTCGCGTACGCTTGCCTCAAGCTGTATATTGTTCTGTTTCCGGTCCCGGTGGAAATAGTTTGAGTTCCGAACATCGTATGATTCCGCTACGATTATCAACATCACTGCATTGACCAGCATGCCCCTCGCTACGTATATCGATGCTACGGTTCGAGACAGCTTTAAGGTTCTCCCACTTTTGTTGGCTGTTATTCCTACTATTATAGCAACACCAACATGCAGCCCAGAAATAGGATGCCTCCTAAGTATAGGTTTTGAGAGATTTATCCTTTCGCCGTCTAACTACTAAGTCTCTCCCGTTCTGAGTAATCGTTGCTTTCTGCCAAAACTGCGTGCTGGACCAGCGTAAACTCTCAAAGATACCAAGCACGTCTTTTGAATCATGTTTCCGTTTTGCCCCCTTTATGTCGAGGGCGCGGGACCTACCATATTTGCTCGCTACTTCATCCCGTCGTTATATGATCGCTCAGGGAATAATTCGCCTGTCTGTTTCATACTCACAAGTTACTTTATACCTACTCGTCTGCACTTATATTGTTCCCTCATTGTGTCTACCCCAAGCTTACAAGCGCACGTATGTAGGCAGTGTACGAACGCAAGAAGGGAATAACACAAACTTGCCGGTTTTGAGTAATATCGTTACTCATTCCATACAGGTTTAGCCGTACAGTCTTATCCAGATACCGCCCGGGGCGGACAAACGCCATCCAAATAATCGACGCAGCTTTATCTTACATAAATGATTATCGTATGTTCATTCATTGTTGGTTGTATCGTCGTGGCTATTATTATTAAGGCAGCAGGATTATTACGTTATTACTAAAACAATAAGTATTGCTATGAAAATTATAATATTTAGTATTGATCCTACATAAATAAACGTCAAACTTAAGGAATTCTACATATCAGCACGTGAGTCCGGACATAAAATTTCTAAAAAAATGTAAGGGATTGTCGTTGGTATTTATAGAGTCAGTGTTCTATACAATACTGATCAGTACAGTCAACAGCGATAACTTACGATGCGATAAAAATGTATTCCGAGAACAAAGTGAGCAGCAAATTATGGCTCAGATTTGTCAAATGGTATGTATTATGACCACAAAAGGCTTTTTAAGATGGGAGGGGTGTGCAGAAAGGTATCCACGGACAGGCAACTCAGCCTGTATGTAAGACATGCGTGGGCCTACAGTTAAGCCAAGTTGAAGTGGTCATACCATCAGGAACCTCCCATTACATTGTGCGAAAGCACCCCCTGACGGTCGCTGCAGGAATGGGCCAATCAGTCCGTTTTTCGCAGGTCTCGGATCACACATGTCATGCAACACGTTGGAGCTCGTCGTGTGTTTTTTGAGACGGGCAAGCGAGATTGAGGAAACCTTATTATCATCAGAATGAGCTGAGAATGTATGGCTCAACTTCGCCGGCTCGATTTGACGACAACGACACTGCGGAGCAAATAACACTCATTTTGCGACGACTTACGAAGATCGGAGATCTCGTTCCCTCTCTCTCTTTTTTCTCGAATTGGTCAGAAACGCAGGCCTGCTGCTTTCTCTCTTTATCTGTCTTTACTTGCCTTGCTGGCCACTACATTGCCAACGTGATACCATGTAAACGAAGCGTCGACGCCGCTCTGGTAGAATCAGGAGCTTGGACAATATTTTATCCAGGCTCAGACATTTCTTTTTTCTCATGACACGTAGGGACTTCGGGACTGTCCCTGTGCTGCACCCCTCTGTTGATTCCTGTGTTGTAGTGTCGACTGTCTATCGCGTTCTCTTTGTATCCATGGCGGTCGGCCCATCCCTCTGCCCTGAAAGCAAATTTCATTTTCCGTGGTTGTGTCATTTCTCTAATAGCACCTTGAACCTCGGACTCCGTCCCCGAACGCTTTCAGTCGCTATGTGTATCTGTGTTTGTGTGTACGGTTGTCGTTGACAGCTACGGGTGGATCTGCAGGCTGAACGAGTCAGTCGTCATCGAGGCGTAAGTCGCAAGCTGGGGCCTTATTCTTGAAGGTCGTCGCAATTAAGGCTGTCGTGCGCTCCAAGAAGCAGCAGGAGATAACGCAGAGCAATGGCAAAGCGCGACAAGCAGCGACATCACGGCCGTCGCCAGCGAGACGAACTAACCTCAGACAGTCGCGTATGGCATGTCTTGTCTTCTTTGGTCAAACCAATTTAGCTCAGCTTGTCGTGGCCCCCATAAAACTGGCCCTCCCACACCCCCTTCACCTTCTGTCTATTTTAATCTCGTTCTCACTCTGTGTCCGTTTTTGAGTCTGTGAGTGCATGCACGTATGCATGCCACAAGAAAAACAACAGTGACCGCTGCGGCAGTGGGTCGGTTCCTAAACCAACGGTGGCTAAGGTGGCGACTGTAGCGCTGGTGACGCCGGGAATGGCGACGACAACCGAGTGGCGTCAGAGGCCCGCACGAGAAAGTTTTGTGGGCGACGAATACCAAATCTCGGGTATGGAAATGAGCGCCGATGGTCGATGACTTATTGTTGCCAACCGACGCACGCGGAAAGCGGGATGAGACGAGGAGGCTAGGACGTGAAGAGATCGGGTTAGCAGTATTCGGGGTGAGCACGACGAGTCTGGGAAGTCGCAAGTGCGATCTAGAGGGGTGCTGAAAGGCTTTTGCCTCCGCACGCGTGTTGTCGACAGCAATACAGATGGTAAGTGTGCGACAACCTAGAAAAAAAGAGGTGCAGGAGTAAAGAAGAAGGGATACGTAAAGGCAAAGCGAAGGCAGGCAAGTGACCTACTGGAAGAGCTTGAGTGGAGAGCAACAACGAAATTGTGAAAAAGGCGAACGAAACAGGGACACTGTGCCTAGGAGAGAAGGAGAGAGGGACGACTGGGATGCTGGCTCAGGGCATCAGCATGCCAAGAATCGGTAAATGAAAAGCAGTGAGCTCGTTTTACCCAGTGTCCCGCCAAAGGCCAAGGTAAAATAACAACAAAGGATAATACTAACAAAATGGGTATAACGATAAGGAATCGAGTGGTAGACACGCGGATATCGAGACACAGACGAAGAGCTTATAACGGAAGGCGCAGAAAACAATGGAAACGAGATCTAAACATTAGCGTGTAAAAAGCAAAAACGTTACTGAAAGAGGTATTGATGTCAGTAGAAGCAATTCTTACGATTTTTGCAAAAACAGATTATTTTTACGAACTGCAGTCACATAGTTATTATTGCCCAAGGGAAACATAAAGACATATAATCCCACGTAAGGTACATTGTCGATAGTCAACTGTAAGTACAATAGTTTACCTCAATAGCCTCGCCGTTCGTGGGGCGAACGAGTTCTTTATGCAATACGCTTCTGCCACTGCGAAAGCTGTTATAATTATGAATGACTTACGAATGATTCATCCTGGTTAGCATGCTAAGCTCATAAATGATGAGCATAAGCGCTCAAAATGCGCACACGGCCTACTTATGGAGTTAATTCTATAAACTCAATCCCTAACAAACAGGCTCTGCCTTTTAGCATAGATTGCCTATTCTTGTCAACTAAAACACCTAAACATGCGCAGGGCAATCCTCAACTGAACTTTTTTTGTTACATCCTTCAATAATGTTTAGATAGGACAAACCAGGCCTAGAAATTTCGTCGACCAGTAAAAAGGTGCCATTTCAACAATGTTTCGAACACGTATTCAGTTTCGAAATTGTGATTGTGACTGATTGATGTTTGTTCGATTGGCATGAAAATTAAACGATCGTAATTTTTTTTTTCGGTGAAATTGTCTTTTGTTACAGGCAGTGTCAGTAGGGCCCAACAACTGTCTGCTAACGGCGAGCTGGGCGTTCAGCGACCACCATACTTCATCAGCGAGCCGCCTGCGCTCTTCGAATTCACGGCGGACAAGGGTGCCGAGCTACACTGCATCGCTGACGGTATTCCGAAGCCGGAGATTAGTTGGCAGCGACTTGATGACTCGGAAGTGGAAAGCAGCGACGCGGGCGTCCTGCTTTTGCATCCTATTTCGCCAGCAATGTATAATCAGTCGGTGTATAGTGGATTCTATCGTTGCGTAGCGAGAAACTCGTTGGCGGTCATCGCGTCGAGACTTGTCAACGTATTAGCAAGTAAGTACATGCAACGATAGATGAACTTACGTGACGTTTGCGAATGAGGTGCTGATAGCCGTCGTCGAAATAGTTTACGCATATGCACATTGAGCGTCAAGAGATTCACTTTGGCCAATTTTAGGTGGTTGTTGACTGACGACATCATAATAATATGCTACTTGTTCAGAGTCCTTACGATGGTCAGTCTGTGATGATCAGAATCGTTTTCGCACTCTTGGTTGGACCTGTCCTAAGTAGGATATCTAACTAATTTACCATATCATGGTCGAAGCAATCTTAAAGAACTCTTCCTGTATATGACGTCATATAGAGATATCGTACCTAATACAAAATGTTATTATCTAAGTTTATGAAATCATATAACTTCTTATCGTTATGTCATAATTAATTCTCAGTTCGCGTTGAAACAGTTGGAAATCGTTTGACCGCATTGGTTAATGGAAGGCGCTACCACGCTTAATTCTCAGTTACTTTTGTGAGGATTCCTTGGAAATCAGTGTCTGCTTAACGGCAAGTGCTCGTTTTGTGAACCGCATACATTTGGCATACAATCCATTACGTGTCGTTTATCAGGCAAACAGCGCCACGACGCTTGGTTTTGGCGTTCTTCCATTAGAGACCCGATACGGGACGTGTGACTCAATCAAAAAGGTCGTTGCGCCAGAAGCCTGGTCTCTGCCGTCCCTCAAAGTTTTCTTTATCTCTTTTTCTTTCTCTTGCTCCTTTTTTCCGCCCCTCATTTTCCCCCTCCCCTCCTCTCTCTCTCTCTCTCTCTCTCCATCTCCGGTGATTTCGATTCCCCGACCGGCCCCCAACATGTATTTGGTTACTTATTCGATGAAGTCTGCTTGCCGATTTCGTCGCGGTAGCGGCCGACCTGGACAAGAGGTCAAATCAAACTGACCGACGCCATTTTGGGGCTATCAGCCTCAAATTGATCGAAGGCAGCCGTCAACCGCCATTTTGCCAGGCCACCCGAATGGCTTTTATTTCTCTTTTTCCATTTGTGCACTACCACGACTTGACTCCACTCGATCCGCCATTCATTCATTTCTTTCTTCCTATCTCCAGCCACCGCCACCGCAAAAGGTGACTATGGGGCAACTGATGGGGATCTAAACGAAGGGGAAAGGTTATCACCGTTTGAATCATCGCCTCTCGCCCTGCTACGGCCACCGCTCCCGTCCGTATACTTTTCCTCCTACAAGTCTGTATGTTGTGCACTCTTTTTGCGCGCCTTGTTCCAACGGCAAAGTTCATATTAAGACTATGTAGAGCTAAGGCATGGAAAAGGCTCACCCAAGTACCCGCTCGACGTCGAAGGCAGCGACGACCGTTCGCCCTGCGAGCACACCCGCCGAGTTTGGGACGACGCAGGAAGGAAGTACGACGGCGACAACAACAATTTCGCAGGAGAACACGATTCACTATACCGAGGGACAAGCGAGTAATGGGGGTTAGAACGTATGGAAAAGGGAGATTTAAAGCAAACGCGGCTGCCTGCCCCCTCATAGAAAACGCGACGCTTCTGCTGAATTCGCGACGCCAGAGGGCGCATCGGCAGTTAAAGTAATAGAAGCACACACCGCAGCAGCAGTGGAAGCGGTAACAAATCACGGTAGCGGTATGGATCCTGTTAGCTGAACGATCTTCTAGCTCAGATTAGCTTTGGTCAACGAATCACTAATATAGTTAGAAACGTAGAAACTGTATTTAGCAAACGACGCACGGTGTACTTGTAGGCGCGAGGCTTACTGCAGAAATGCTTGATCGTAAGTCCAAAATTATACTTTGTATCCTTTTATTTTGGAGTGGGTCATTTACATAACTATAGATTTCAGTGGTGTGATGTATGGTTCGTTGGCCAGTGTCAGTCTTCAGACAAGCGATAGGCTTGTTTCTCGTACTTTCGTAATACTATTTTTTATATTATTATTTAGAATTATCGTTAAAGTCGTGATTACTAAGCATGTCGAAAGTCTATCAATAATCTACTCTTGTATATTTCTGAGGTGACTCTAATGCATATGGATATGCAAGAGGTCCGTTGACGGTACTTTCGTGGTATGCGGTTAGATGTTTAGTTTCCTACATCCATATTTGAATCCTTGTCAGAGGCATACGGAAGAGTGCTTTCTTTCTCCATTCTATTCATGTTGCTAGTAATTTGAAAGAATGGTAGCAAGCTATCGGTCTATAAGGCAGCCTGTTAGGCCGAGTCTGACCAATCACTGTTAAACGGAGCTCCGCTGGCGCTGTCGTCGCCTAGAGCGCTTCGATTCGTCCCGTCGTTTGACTAGTCTGGCAGACGGATACAATTCGACTTGTAGAACTCTGTATCGCACTCTATACTTTCGTTCCGTACTTTTTTCTGTGCAAGATTTCCTACTTACCTGCCTTCCTGGCAGCAGCTTGTGGGCCACCGGCGACATTCTCATCGTCGCTACTTCTTCTTTTTTAACGTCGTTTGCTTTTAGTTGGTTGCAGGATGCTTTTCGCTCGTTCTTGCGGTTTCAACTAGAACCACTGCCGCCGTCGGCTCTGATGCACCCATTCGCTATCTTGTGCGTTGTCTTCCCTTTTCCGGAACACCAGCCTAAGCACCAGAGAGTAGCAAGCCTGTTCTGCGCATAATGAGATCGTGGCCCGTTAGCTCGCTTGGGTCAGCGCGCTCATTCAAGCCTTACAGAAGGGCAGCAGCAGGAGCAAAGGACGGCAAAAGCAGATCTCGCGGAGATCTGCTTATAGAGAATTGCGTGTTCGTCTGGTTATAGTGCTGGTAAAGGGAAGGGTAGACAGTAAGGGACTGTCGTCTGCCTTACTGACTTCTCACAGGGCAGGAAAAAGGACTAAAAAACTTTTTTCTTGAAGCAAGCGAATTACAGCGGACAACGCTCAGACTTAGGCTGTGAACTATGGAAAAAGGGAGCGACGAGCCAGCATACGAGCAGTGGTAGCAAGTTTTTATAGCAGAAACTGCGCCCGAATCAAGTCATTCTTTGTATTGCCCGCCTCTTAGTGCTCATAGTTTTCGTTTGCCCGCTGCCTTTACACGTCTACGCGTAGAGCTTAGCACGCGTTCCGTAGTTTTTTTCGTAGGGTTTTGTCGCCAAGGAAGAGTTGGACTCGATTTAGACCGGTAATAAAAAGACAGTCAAAAATGGAAGGACGCTGAGTATATTCATTTAGAATACATTTCAATGCCCGTAGAGTCAAATTCGGTGTTTGCTTTCGACGTATCTTTGACTACGACCAGCTACATTGGCCACCAGCTAACCTGTTTGTCCTCGCCCTTGTGCGTCTACGTACGCACTTGCTTAGGCCAGGAATTCTCCCGAAGCCTGATTAGAAACTCCCGGGAGAAAAGATGGCTGCTTAATGACTGCCGCCTTACTGGATAGCGACCTGGACTGGAGTGCCAAGTGTTTTGGGGGCAGAACAGCCTGGGTGTCCAGTCGCTGCTGTAGTCAACTGGGAGGCGCTAGTCGTTCTGGGCATATCCATAGCCATAGTTTCCCATCATTTGGCTAAACCCGCGTACAAGGCTCACTTTCCGCAGTATAGGAGAGAGCACTTCTGCACACGGTAACGGAGCTACGGCTGCACAGTCGGATCAACACCCAGGTTTCGAGCACCCTCAGGCGGTGCCGTTAGGCGCCGGTGCAGCTAAAGCCAGAGGACGGAGCAACGAGCAGTCGCCGTGACAGCTCGGCAAGGTATTTTTATGACACATTGATTCATTATAGCCGATTACGCAAAAAAAACTGCTGATACCACACCGAGTACAGTAGAATCCGAACCAATCGACATACATGCCAGTAATGTTTAGATTTCGAACAGTGAAATGAGCGAGCGAACGGGCTGCTTCGGAAATGCCTTATTTGCAGAAGACACCATAGTTCAGACGACCCCGAAAATAGGCGACCAAAGAGGAAGAAGAGGATCCAGGCGTACGAAACAACCAGCCTTCTTCTGGAGTTGCCATTTTCTGCTAGATTGCTCTTTACTCGATCATCCGAAACCACAGCAGTGGCAGCGGTACAAAGGGGCTAGCTGGTCAAAGCACACAAGACTCTGAAGGCCATTTAACGTTTCACTCAAATTTACGCGACCGCTAGGCTAAAATTCGACTAAAGAACGAGTGGAATTGAACGAAGTGGAACAGCTTTCGCTCAGGCAGAAGGACTTTTAAGGGACAGCGACGCTGTTTGCTGGTCGGGATTTAGCTGTAACTCTCATGGGACAGCAGAGCGAGACAGATATAAAAGACGAACGAAACATGTATAGTAGACGACTTCGAGGTAAAATTGCCTGCTACGGAGAGGAAGCGATCACGTATGCGCACGACGTCAATGCTCCATTCGGCATGTTGTTTATCTATTCTACGTCGTTGTTATTCGTTTACAAACCGTAACACGATTACCCTGAGGACAGTGTTTGTGTTTTACTGTGTCTTACGTTTCATTCCGTTCGGCTTATATTTTCATTGGGGGCAACATGTCACGCTTAGACTGTTTATAGATGACTATTTACTTACCGCCAAGATATATTAGGATGTAAGTACATTTACGTTTTGTTTTTCTATTGTTGTTCCACAGCCCGACTCCTCGTCGAGGTTATACTTTGTCTACTAACCTGATAACGTTCGCATGTACTACTTTTTTTTTTTTTTTTTTTGTTTGCAGTATTCGATTCAGAAGACACGTTTGTAGATGTGCAGGACGGCGTAGCCATCCGGGGAAACACGGCTATCCTGAGATGTGTCTATCGTGGGGATAATGCCGAATTTACGTGGATACGCGACGACGGCCTACTAATCTCTCCGCAGCAGCAACACAGTAAGTGAAATAAACGCTAGGTCACAGATGCAGTGAAAATAAAGATAATTTTCAAATTAAACACAAATTGATCGCGAGTCGATGCACTTAGGCCGAAGGTTGCCATAGTTTTTCTCTACAGCTTGATCAGAAACTTATGACGATGGACGGGCGGCATAGAAATAGATAAATTACTATGTATACAATCAGTTGCCCGCCTCAGGACTGTAGCGGCATCTTTTTTAGTTGGCAAGCGTCTTACTAGACCGCATCAGCATAAAACATATGTCATCTTCCGCATTTCTCTCGAAAATAGCCTGTGTGTGACGCCGTCAATACATATCAACGACTTAGCTTAGCTTGCTGGCTAGTGCCCCCCGCTGGCATCAAAAAAGTCACTTCACACCTGAATAGTAACTTCAGGTATATATATATGTATATATATATAGATATATATATATATATATATATATAGAGAGAGAGAGAGAGAGAGAGAGAGAGGGGAGAGAGAGAGTTAAAAGCAAATCCAGTGCACTTTGAAATTGAATAACTTTTGAACAAGTCGGGCTAGAATGATGATTTTTTAATATGCTTAGAGCTCCTCATTGATTTCTTAAGCATTCGCTTTAGAACTCGGCCAGTTTCTATTATTCACGTTTCCTTATGAAATTATTCTATTGATGGCTTTTCGAAGTACATCTATATTGGAACATGCTTCCCACGGAAAGCCCCGTGATTACATGGACTCAGACCCGAACAATACTCGGGTTGAAACCAGCGTTAGATATTTTATTGCTCTGCTCAATCCAGAAAAAAATTGGAGTAAGACGGTGAGGTCTGTCGTCAAGTAACCAGAGTGCTTCCAATTGCTGCGCCAATGGTCCATGGGTCTATTAAGGAAATCAAGATAATGGGTTACATTCGTTGTTTCATTTTAGGCGAGTATGTTATAGTAGAATGCTCCTAATGTTCATTGAAAATACGTCCAAATATACTCTCCACTGAACTCAATTTATCTTCCAGGCGACGTCATTGTCTCGTCTATTTTTTTCTCCAGCTCATTGTTCATCGACTAAAATTTAGCAGATTACCTTTGGAATACATCATACGAATTTCCAACTGTTCTGGAGTCAGTTGACGGGGAAATAATTTTTTACTCAATCTTCGAATTTTTAATGTTTGTATTATACTACTATAATACGTTACACGTGAAATATCGCTTTTAGCCAATAAAATCTTTAGACCCAAACTTTATGAGTTCTTGTCCTTCGGGTACCAGCATCTAATCACCTCATCGCTGGTTTTCAATGCTATCGTCTTTGCTCTTGAAGCGTCTGCATCGTCGACATGCTGTCCTTGATTTAAATGGCTCATAGGCATCTCTTTGAATGCATTGCTTTGGTAACCATAACTAGCTAGGTTCAAATCTCAGGGTTAGCAAACATTTGTATTAAATATATAGATAATCGGGAAAATCATGTAAGGAACTATGAAAAATAGGATATTATTATTAGGGCTTACAGCTGCTTGTACGGTTATCATGCTATTTCATAAGTCTATTCGAGAAACTCCAGATAATTCCAGTAAGATTTGTTCCGGTTAAGCTCCTAATGTTTAATGTTACACCTAAGAAATTCATGATTCCGAGGATTTGCTCACGTAAAATGAATAATGGATATGTTTGCGATAGGCAAGATCTTAACGGCTGCCGCTGCAGCTACTACTGTTACTACTTTCCTAACGAGCGACGCCGTTATCCCCGATTTAGATCTTTTCGAAAACAATACATTGCAATCTATAGTTCACGCAGCGGCGGCAAACTTACGTAAAGAACAAAAGTGAAAAGGAACGTAATAAGGGGCGTTGGTGAAAAAGAGCTTCTACAGATAGAGCCAGACCCGTTTGTTTTGTGCTATGCTATGGTGTCGGCTGTGTCAGCCAAGGGGCCGATGGCTTCTTGTCGGCTCCCGGTTCAGGCTACTATGTTCTGTGGGACTGTTCAGGCTTGTTGTTGAATGTGGCATACTGAGACCAAACCTGAAAGACAGGTATTATGACGCAGAAGGGAAGAACGGAACAAGAGCAGCGAATGGAACTAGGGGTGGCAGAAAGGGCTTTAGAATGAGCAACACCCAGAACCTACGCGAAATGGAGGACAAGGGACAAGCAAACTACTAAGGACCTCGAAACATGAAAGCGGCAAAGGCGACGAAATCGAGAAAGGGAGTTAGTCGGCGAAGGCGCCTGGAGGAGGCACGTTGATTCAGAGAAGTTCATCCCAATATAGGGATACCGTCATGGATGGGGTGAGCGAGTGAGGTGGGGACTGGACAATAGGCAGGGGAAGGGGCAAGAGCGAGACTACAGACGTTTAGGGAAAAATGTTGTTGGGGGTCGTAGGGGACTGATTCAGCAAGCCAAGCGCGTAGCAAGTAGCGAGTTGCAAGCTGATTGGGGCAGGGGAACAGGATTGCGCCATATAACAGCAAGCTATATGCCTAGCGGGCTCAGCCAGCCACACGGAATACACTTCAGACTCAGCGGCCCGCCGGCTACAGAGAGGCAGCTAAACCAGAACCTATGAAAAGCCAAGTACAAGAAACATCACGAGCAGCAGAAGTAGCAGCAGCAGGGGGTCTTGACAATAGCATATTTCCTATAGCACCCAAGTCATAAGAGAACATGTAAACACATTTACATGAAGACAAAGCGGTCGGCTCAGAGAGCTTAGCTCATCTTACTACCCAAGCTCAGCCGTGGTGATAAAATATGGAGTGATAAACCCTTAATATATTAGGGACAGAAGGTTGTAAACGGAGAATATAAATAGCCATAAGGAGGCTGGTTTTTCCTTAATAGTTTGTGACTGGATTCACCGATATATTTGAAACGTTTCACAGGTGTGGATCATACATTTTAAACTGTACTGTTTGTTATAACCAAGTCAGTGTACAATATTGCTTCCATAGAGTTTTAGCAGTCCGAAAAGTTTCTGAGAACATGGTATGCCAATTGTTCCAGAGCCTAGGTTCTTTGATTAAGTCAAAAGCAGCGGATAGGTGTTCTAGATTTAAACTTTGGAAAAGTGGATACATAAAGAGCCCAAATACAGGCTAGCTAACCTTGATACTTATCAACTGGTCTAGAATTCGATACTGGATGATGTCTCAGTCTTTAGCTGACTGTGGTTGAGGCTCGTGCTATGTGAGCTACGTTCTTATCATAGAATGACACTCTTCTATGTTAAAGAGAGGCTCTATTGAGAATGCTCTTCCGCTGGAGAACTTTGCTCTTTGAAACTCTAGTGATTATTGTACTCATCGCAAACAGGTAAAATCACGTGCAGGTTCCATTCTATACATGATCAGTGTATTTTAACTGAAAGTGTCGGCATTCGTTAAAACAGAAAACCTGTCCTACAAATGGTAAACGGTCGGCTGTTTTCTGTTGTCGGCGCTTTCTACAGCTGCCGTCAGTACCTTTTGTGTCGTTCTAATGTGCTCTTTTTTATTGTTTGTCTCCTTGTTCGTTTTTATTTTCCTGTCTTTGAAACAAAAGGGGCAACCCGATCGAATTCTTTTTCGTTCCTGCTCTAATAAGGCTGCCAAGCTTATTGCTGGTTACTCAGACGTCAAGCAGATGTACAACCGATCGCTGCTGTCGTGAACGTATTATCTTTCCAGTGCCAAGAGCAGCTGTTCTGCCTTCCCATCGCCATCGTTAGATTGGCAGATATAAGTTACACCTGAGGCATCAACGACGCTCTACGACAACAAACCAGCATTGCATGGTTCAGTGTGGGTCGACGCTTTCGATATGGTTGGCCTACGCTTTCCAAAACGCTAACGACACCTTAGATTTTTTCGAATGGTGATGGTGTCCCGTCAATAGGCACCTCAAACAGCAAGTTCATGTCCAAGTAAACCCCGGAAAACTCGGAAGACGGGAAGTTGCAGCGATGACGAGCGAAACACGCCTTGTCATAGTCGAGATGCACGACGTATGTCTGAATTAGGTTAAACTAGGAGAAGATTGGCCGAAGGCAAGTTGGAAGCGATTCAGAGCCGCTGAAAGTGATACAGAGCCGCTGGAATCATCAGTATGAAAAGCGTAGAGCAGTTTGTAACGACATCCGCTGGATAGACACGGACACATTCGTTTCTACTCATCTTATTCTCTGCAGCAGCAGTAGTTGTAGCGGCGTCCTCATCGCTTGCTATTAACAAATGCTTTGCGCCTAGTAATGCCTGGTAACGCTATTTTCCCCGTATCGCTCGGATTTCGAAACGACACCCGATTCTACTATAGAGCGACTGGGCTGGAGAGCGGAAAGCGATTGCAATTGTGGAGGCTCTAGCTTAGTGCACAACGGACACAGCTGGCACTGTCATTTGATTTGAAACAAGGAGTACGTGAGTAAGCGAGCTACCCTCATAGCACGAGCCAACACGAACTTTCGTCTGGCCCCTGCCGCTCGTCTCCCTGTACGGGAAGGGCGCGCGTTTTCGCCTTGTGCCGGCAACATTAAAGGCAGCGCCGTCCTGGATAACGGCGGTGTCAAAAGTAAAGGCGGAACGTCAGTCGCTTTCGCGGCGACCGAGGAGGGCCATACCGCTCGTATGGCAGAGGTGCTACGAGTCCCACAGAGGAAGTAGCAGCAGTAGACACTGTAGCTTCTGCAGAAGCATCAGTAGCACCTCTGAATGCCTTCACTGCTGTTACTCTTTCTACACATACATCAACGAGATCGGCAGGTTACTGCCAACCCATGCCAATTTTGAACTGATTTTGATGCTCGATTTTGGCTGGCTAGGTATCGATGTCGGTTCACGGTAGTCGGCATGGTGTAAGCTGCGTAATGGAACTATCGCGGTAAAGAAGAGCTGTGCAACGTTAACATGCAGTCTAGAGGAAAAAGGAAAATCGTTGACATGGGTACAGGAATGGAAAACGAGGCAAGTAATACTGGTCAGAAGAACAGGCGTTCGGGTGTCTGGAGCAGCCGTTTGTGTTTGGGGGAGAGGGGGGTAAAATAGCGATAGGGTATTGTTTCACGATGTCATAACAATCCTACTCCTAACACTGCGACGGTTAGGTGGTAAGACCCTTCTTTTCAAGCTAGCTGCTGGAGTAAGATGAGTGAGTGATTCGGCAGACAGCCGCAGTAGTATCAATAGCAGGAGTGAAAGCAGCAGCGATAACCACAGTAAAAGCACAACGCCCCTAAAATCTGTGATAAGGAACTGTCGTCGCGACATCATACAAGCAAGCGTTACAGACATACTGATACAACAGGGGGAATCCAGGTAGGGAAGTTGATCTAGGTAGAAACCTGGTGTAGGTAGTGTATTTGGGTGTCGAGCAAACTACGGCGGGTTATTACATACTACCGCACTCAATGCTGCTTTAGACAGAAATGACTAATCATTTTCCTTTTAAAGTTAACATTTTACGTGGTTCCTCTCTTGAGATTGCATCACAGGACACACACGTAACTCGCCTGCACTTTTTCGCAGCCTGTTGATCTTCTAGATGCCTAGCAACTGTTATAACAGCATGTCGAACATCCTTAAACGATATCCAGTCAGGATTAATCATCACCACCATAACTTAGATTATCATACAACCCTTTGAATTTAGTAACCGAGAGGCAGACGGACTAACAGAAACGTGCGTAATAAACGAAAGCGAGTGCTTATTTTCTTAACATATTCTCTATTTTAATGTATTTATTATACGTTCCTCGATAAAATATTTTACATTTCTACGTTGTATATGCTCAATACGTTTATAATTACAAAAGCATCCGCATTGAAAACCATAGTTTATGTTTAAATTCGTTCATTTTCTTAAGACAATGTCATGCAACCAACTTCTTCTAAACCACTTTAAAGTACTATCTCGTTCCGTTTGGCTTTTGCCACTGCAGATGTCGTTCTCGCTAATAGTTAAAACCGTGGTTACGACAGGACTCCAGAAAAGTGTCCTGCCAGGCAGAATCAAGCAGTCTCCCGCACCAGAGCCAGCCGACCGGCTGGCGAGCGTCCGTTGGAACTTGCTCTTTGTACCTGTCTACCTACCGTCCTTGATGCTGTTACAACTACAGCAGACAGAAAGACGCTTCCACAACTAGAACAATAAGCGTATCTTATGCACTACCTCCACTCTCTTTCACGCTTTCACACTCCTTCCGTTCTCGCTAAATTTTAGACACGCACCCACAAAGGTGCTCGATCCCTCTCTTTTTACTTGCGTCAAGCTGTTTCAACTTACATATTTTTCATAGCTGCACAATCTTCCTTTAAAGCACACTCTATATATAAAGTTTTTTTTTTTTACTAAGATGCGATTTTTCCCAAAGCATTCCCAAGAACCGTCATCCGCACAATCCGCCGCTAGTCAGTGCAGTCGTTCAAAGGCCACAACTGCTGCCAGCCGGGCGCTGTACTTAGAAGGAGAGATGCCAGCAGTGCAGCAGGCTGTAGCGAACGGGCCAAAGCAGGCCGATCCACCATTTGCCGTCATCTTGATTGCCCTCGTGCTACAGACGGGCCAAACGACGGACGGCCTTTTTCCAGTGGTGCTAAGCGCATCCAGGAAAAAGAAGTAAAGGAACAATGGCGAAGCAAGCGCTGGCTCGCTGGGTGTCGACGTTGGACTTCGAAAGTAACGCTTTAAATGCTAGATGCAAAAAAGTCTGAGAAGACGGGAGTTGGGAGAAAAGACCAGCCGACAGAGATGGCAAAACAGATAGAAAGATGACTCTCAAGGGTAAAATTGGGATTGGGAATCAAGGGAATATCCGCGAAAGAAGGCTACGGCCTTCATGGGAAGCGACGTTCGAAAGATGCAGAATAAGTGGGAGAGAATACATGCTGCTTCTATGTGAGGAATCTACTATTCTAATTCTAAGCGAGGAATAACGCTGGATCGCGCGAATCAGACCGCGGATCGCACCATTTACACGGTGGGCACCTTTTGTCCGGCATGACAGTTCCTTTCCTTGGCCAAGCTTGCATGCTTGTTTGTTGTTTTGAAGTCCGTACACATTTCAAAATCCTTTTATTTCTGGACAATTCCTTCGCCACCCTAGTTTATCGCAGTATTTGCTAAGCCACGTTACACGTTAAACAGGGTAAGTCAGCATTACCCTGTTTTTCCTGGCTGATCCCTTCCGGATACTTCTTGCTTCCCAGCATCTGGTTTTTTTTTTGAACCGTTTCGCGAAGCAAGGGCGAAGAAAAAATAAGCCCTAATTTATTTTTAATTTTCAAATTCACGGTCAACAACGAAGGCGTACTATGTATCACAAAGCGCCTTTGTTTAACGCATCTGGAAAACTTACGATTAAGCAGAAAGAAAGCCCATTACGCCTAGCAGTATTCGCGAGCGTCACCGCTCCCATTCCTTCTTCCTAACTGGGGCATCCTTCTGAACGGGAAAGCACACGTATCCAAATAAAAGCTCTCTTACAATTATGGCACAACAGTTAGAACCACTGTTCTCTTCGCAGCACCCGCGGCATCTGGTTAACGCCTTGAAACTTATATTCATAGTGCGAAACACTAACCTAAAGATACGGTCAGTGCGGTTAAGCCACCAGCACCAAAAGTGCCACGCAGTGACCAAAAGTTACCTCCCGTATTTGCCTTATATTCTAGTATAATATGTTGCAATAGTCAAACGTTGTGGCCACCCCATCACGGGAAAGGAGAAGCTGAGGAGTATAGATATGGGTGTCTTGAAGAGCAACGGGTGCAGATGAAGGGGCGTTACCGAAACAATGGGTGGGATGAGCCTTTTTCTATGGCTGTTGTTTTCTTGGAATCCTTTGTTGGCTGTGTAATGATAACAGGTCTTTTTTAGTCCATCGTTAACAGTTATACGTTTATTGATGGCAGATATGCCCTAGACGACTTCCATGGGGGTTCTTGAATGTACTTATGAGAGCAAACAAATCTCGACATAAATTCCCCTTTGTTGAATAATGTGCAATTTGTGAATTATAACAAAACAAATCTTTGGCCTGTCAAGCTCAAGTTTAGGAAGTGCTATAAGGTCACAACTATAATTAGCATAATTTGCTTCAGTAAGCTCTCCTCTTTAATATCTCTGAAAAGGTCAAAGTATTTATATACGTCGAGGGGATAAAAATGTTCCTATAACATTAGATGAAAATAAAGTTGCTTAATTTTTACTCTCACTTGGGTCTTCGAAGAACTACGTCCAAGACATACCCTTCATGCGTAGCCAAAGAGCCTGTTTGTTTGTCCGACAAGCTATGACTTCTAATATCAGACTAGACAATGCCTTAGCTCTATAGATAGGGCCCTCGGATCAAGCCTTGAATGGACATTTCCCTACAGCTCAGATTGCCCCCTTCACCCCTTAGGATTTAGAGGTACAGTTTTTTTTCGTTCTTCTCCGCCCCCGAGTCCCCTCTCTTCTGTAAAATTTGACGTCGTGGATGATGGCGTTTGCGCCAACCGCCACTCACTGAGGCTTGTAGTGATATCTTGCTCGTCGGTCTCACGCTAAGTCAAGCTCAAGTTCGCTACTTTTCTTTTCTTCCTATACTCTTAATAATTTCTTAAAAGTCTTTTCTGTCATGAATCGACCCCAATAAGGCATAATTGCCAGTGACCCGGTCGGACCATCCTTAAGACTGCCTTTGGAGCAAACCTGAGCAGGCAGGCTTGCACCAATATGGGAGCGACATTTGCTTCGTTGGTCCGTAGTACGTTCACGCGCAGTCAGTTTTGCCCCAAACTTAAGGGCCAAAAACCAGAAGCTTCACTAGAATTCCTGAAAACCAAAAGCTTCTCCTAGAGTTCCCAAAAGCCAGAAGCTTCTCTTAAAGTTGCCGTAGTCAAAGCGCAGCACGAGCTTTCGAATGCAAGTTGAAAAGGAATTGAGCTGGGTCGTCTTTTTCAGGATTTCTTTCCAGAATCCCACCCATTGCGCCGAACACCCTCAGGGGCTACGGAAAGGCATCGGCCGACAAAGACGGCGAATGACTAGACGGCGACGGAGTGGGCGTGTTTCCGCTAAGGAAAGCGGACGCCAGCCTTTCCCAGCTACTGGTTTCAGTCTATCTCACGTCACAAAGCCCAAGGCGTAGCAAAGAAACGTGTATTATTCATAGCCGCTTGCTGATAATCATTCAGTCGTCATCGAATTTACTGCAATCTTGAAAGAACGCTGACTTGATTATCTACCGGCCCGCTGCTTTGCTACCGCAGGCTAAACCGTGCTTTACCTTGAAGATCTTGTCGATCTTCACGCAGTTTGAAAGGTGCAGTTCTTCTATCGGACCGCCGCCGCTAAACGCCTGCTCTAGCTCTACCAGGCACATATCTAACACAGATCCTCTCGATTCCATCGACTGCCTGGGCGCGGACGAACAGCAACTGGTAATTAACGCGTTGGTAGTGGTGGTGCTTTTCGACGACTTCGCCGACGAGGACAACGAGTACGACGAATTCACAGTAGTTCCAAGCGGACAGGAAACGACCAGACCTTTAAAACTTGAGACTTCGACAGAACCTGCCGTGACGTTCTAATTCGAATAACAGCCTCTCCAATTACTGTAGTATGCTTGATGCTATCATCCTTTCCTCTAGTGAGCCAAACACACGGGCTAGGAGACACGCCGCATACCTCACACAGCGGATCCCTCTCCCGTAATATCATCCCGCCTCTACATATTCACTCTATAAACTACTTCGACGCAAGTTCGGTGTGGGATTACCAATGTTGAACCCCCGAAAACTGAAGAAACGAGGTGAACGAGACCTCGGAGGCAGCAACGGGCAAAACTACAGGCCTAATCGTGACACCGATGTTAAGAAGAAATTCCTGCTGCTCCTTGAAGTCCGTCGAGTTGACTTCGGTAACCGGTTGAATGAAGGAATGACGTGAGCGAAAGGCTGTCCTGTCGCTAGGCAATATAAGACATGAGTAGTGGGCATATGGGGTAACGTAGTGTGATGATCTCTTTTGTGAAAAACGTTTTGGGACACGTATGGGTGTTAAAATGTTTTCATCACTCCCCCATTGCCTGGTGATATGGTAGGCCAGCAATACCTTAGCTATATCATAGCCAGTCTAATTGCAGCAAAGAGAATAAGTGATGATAACGCAGATTAAAGTTCAAGAATTTGCAGCGCCAAAGAAGGTGAAAGTAACGTAGTGAGCTGTATGGGTATACGGCTTCAAAGACCTCATGCTGCAGCCCAATTCAGTTTCGTATTATTATCTACAGATTAGACAGAGTAAAAGTTTGTCAGGATAAACCTGTCTTAATTTTTGATTAGCCGATGTGCCACATTTATTCTATCGAATTTTAGGGCTGAATAAGAGCCTCATTTGTCATTTAAAAATGGGATTAATTTCGTCTTAGCATCGACACTTAAACAACTCATATACAATTGTATGTAACCTTTATATAATATGTAAATCTACTACATGTTGCCTAGCTATAATATATGATAGCAGGCCACGTATATATGCGGCGCACTATCTGTATATGTGTGAACCGGATCGACTCTTCTATAGTCCAGAAAAAAACTTTACAGTTCCGACACTGTACAAAACAGTTCGAAGTTTGGGATGCGAAAGCGGAAAACTGCCGTGACGGTCGCAAGTTTGCCCGAATCGCTAACATGGGAGTTATATCTGAAGCCCCATCTAAAGTGTGAGCACCGTCTTCCTACTTCTCTCCTGCAGGGACCATTGCCATTGCTACTGGCTCCACTGGTTCTGGCACCTTTACCACTGCTAGGCCCAGTACGCTGGCAATGCTGGCTACCTATCAAGGGAAGCCTGCTCCTTCTCCGCCTTCACACCAGCTTCTCCTCTGTGTAGGATCGACGTTTTCCGTTTTTTCGAGGTCCGTTCACACTGTTCTTGGACTTTCCCTTAACCTTGTCTTTATCGTTCCTAGCTTCTTTCCTGTAAAGAGAAACCCTTCGGAATATCCTACAGCTTTCTGCCTCCCGCTACTCACATTCTACACCCGCCTATGCGCTCCGCCCCTCAACTGCCTTGCCTCTATCTCTTCTAAGCGATGTGGCAGGATTTGAAATGTTCTTCTGGGCGTCGGGCCTTCGGCAGCTAACCCTTAAGAGCTTTTCGGTCCACAGCATTGCAGTAAAGAACTACGTTGAGCTGATCCCTACTGCCAGTGCGTTTCTTACCAGTGAGTTCAGCCGGGACAACCAGCCTGAGAATGAAACCGGGCGGGTGGCTGGTCGGGAGGCGTTGATTGGTCGAATTGAACCGAGACTGGAGCCAGATGGCTATGAGGTACAATTGTGGATTTTGGCAACGGGCCAGAGACGAACCGGATGAAAGCAAAAGAACTCCTGACTGCTCTCTTGCGGTTGGTGTCTTTTGGCTGAACAGAGGCGATGATAGTTATACTCTATATGTGTGAGTCCGTGAAAGTAGCGGCAGCTATAGACTGTGGAGTGGCAAACGGAGTGTTGGAAACAACGGTGTAAGTATTGCCGAAAGGTGTGTAGAAGTCGTGGCTAAGAGCTACTTGAGAAAATGGCTTGATGACTTTCCGAGCCCATCGGAATTTCGCCCCAAGGGGACGAATGACGCTGTCGAGTCGGACAACGCAAAAACTCTTCACAGGAACTAGACAGCAGGATATTTGCAGGATGCGAAGGAACGTCAAGAGCATTCAGGCGCACACCGTTAGGCATAGTAAAGTTCGCTTTATAATGGGAAATAGGGAACGTTCAAATGCATACGTCTATTTGGCCGCTTCGTTCTATCATTGGGTAAGAAGGAAACACAAGAGCAGCACTGAATTTTGCGTGTGCCAAGCACTGTTGCCATGTTGCGACAAGAAATACGCCATCTTCAAAAAGGTAATGGCTACGCTTAACGTTGGTAGCGATTACGTGACTGCACAGAATTAGATGACACCTGCACATTCCGTCACCCTCCATTTGCCCCCGAGTCATTCTGTGTGCTCGGCCACACGAACAGGGCATCTGTTGCCGTTGAATGCACCACCAACAAAGCCCTGAACAGGTGACGCGAATGGCAAATAAAGAGACAACATGGACGGATGCACTTCACCCATCTTTAAAGCGTTCGCTTTATACCGCTATGCCTTTCAGGTAAGCAGCGAAGCTCTGGCACACTGTATAATTGATACCGATGCTTGTCGAGGTGCGAGACCCCGGTTTGGAACGAGGGAGAAGCTAGCCGCAACGTCAGCATGCACATATTTAACGCGTTCTCGCCCAAAGACATACGCACGGTGACCAGATTTATATGTCACATATATACTCAGCGTATATATATATATTGACAAAACGTGAATGTAACTATACGCGGACGACTCACCGTATAGTGGATAATTAACAACTGCTAATTTTGAAATTAATCTGTCGTTTCTAAGCGGGTCGGTCAGGCCTTGACGTCGCCATGCTTTAGAGTGTGCCTGTGGGCAGAACTAGTGAGCGGCTGGGTTTCCTCTAAATGACGATATGTGGATGAAAATAGGTTGAGCGACGAGCCCATGCTGGCAACTTCTATAATGAACAAGCGATGAAAAGTAATGGTGACAGTAAGCGATACTACTTAGACCATACAACCTGGATGTTCTCTAATGGTAAACATGGTGGCATCTATATATTGCTAAACTAAATATGCTATATTGGTCGCTGACCTTCTCATATTTTTCAAGTAACAGCATAATCGCTATACATAATTCTGTGGTTTTTGGGAAAGAAATGTATCATGTAATTTTAATTAAGTTAAATGAATATTAATAACAAAGAGATATTGCAGACCCCAAAACAAACGACGGTCCGAAAGTGTGGGACCCGCATTTTACTTCACATCAAATTGTCCACCTAAGTTCTCTCAATCTTTGCCGACTAGTTCAACATTTGTATAGTCTCGCGTTTTTATAATGAAAGACAACGCCTTTTCTGCTCGCGATTTGCGGTTGATTTTCTTCAATGGCCCGTCGTGATTTGTCAATTGTTGACAATAGAAGTTTGAAAGACTGCCGTTAGCAGACAGCAGCAATTCATTATGCACGATTGCTTTATAATCCGATAAGCCATAAAGCCTTTATAATTGTATAGTATCATCTTTTTTTTGGTATCGGTGTGTACCTTATTACAGATTGTAAAGCACACCTTTTATCTGCACACCATTGACCCGCTCCTGATCAACAACTCGCCATAAATGTCTCGAGTCTGTAGCTATTATATAGAGTTTCCCCGATATGAATATGGAACTTGTAGAAATTTCATTCATGCTCAAATGGTTCTACCTTAGGTCTGAATGAAGGCATACGAATAAGTTTAGCTACACATCTGCTACTGTGAAATTTTGATCTTTCAACAAGCGTTGACTTAGTGTGACTTACGTTAAATAAGAGGTATTACTTTCTAAGCCACCTAATTAGAAATAAAGGTCAATAAGGTTTCAATGTAATCAGCTATATATATATATATATATATCTAAGAAAACTTGGTGTTATATTCGTTGTTCTTGCGGCTGGGCGACCTTCCAGACGATCGATATCAGGTGTTGACAACTGGCGAGCTACTAATTCACAAAACGAACATGGCTGACAAGGAACGCACATACCGGTGCCGCGTTCAGGATACAATCACAAATAGGATCCTCGTTAGCGCAAAGCCCGCCACTGCTTATATAGTTGGTAAGTGTAAAAATGATACAGAATACATTGAAACGGATACTTATCATCAACTAATTAAAGGCGATTTGTGGCTTTGTGAGTGGATCTAACATAACTTATATAAACAATAAACATTTGCTTTCCTATATATATTATATACAAATATAATAAACATTTACGGTAATCCGTAGAATGTGTTTATTTCGTGTCGCATATATGTATGCGCATATATCAATAAAACGAAAAAAAAAAATTCTTTATGATTAATTATAGCCGAGTGCGTTACAAAAATTGTTCGTTTTCGGTGAAACCTAATTATACAATGCAAGACTTGTTATAAAATTTTGATGATATTAAAAAAAATTAATTAAATAAAAAAATTCGATCATATTCTATATATCTATAACATGGAAGCACTGCATCGCAAAAGAAGAAACCACTCGGAAGTTCTTCGTCTTCGGATTTGTCTGCCGATGATTATATTTAATTTGCCGATGACCGGAAGCTCTGTCTTTTTGGCCCAGCTTATGCAGTCTAAGTTAAGGTCTTTGTTGATGTTCTCTAGTCCATTAGCGGAATTCCGAGGAAGTCATTGCAAGCAAAATCGATGGTATCGGCGACGATTACGTTAACAGGAACAGTTCAAACCGAATGCGACGTTCCGTTCTCTCCCCAGCCTCTGAATACAGCACGATACGATTCAGTCGACCGGTGCTAATTGTAGATCTCTGCTCGCGGTTTTCCTTCACGAAGCCTTTTGTCGGCTTCATGTCAAGCTTCGGTAAAGAGATGCTGTTTTTCTGCTGAAAGATGATTTTTGTTTTTCTACTATTATCGCTGTCGTGACACTAATTTTTCTAAGCGCTCGTTAAGTCTCTCCGATTTATTCCGTTCTCCGCCATTTTAACCTCTATTCTGATTCGATTTCACCGCTCACTATTAACTATTCGACGGATTATCGTTTCCGATAGGTCTGCCCGGATGGTCGTTCAAAGATACTTGGCTAAGTGTATTCCAAGAGTGCGTTACTCGGTGTCATAGTCTAGCGCTGGGGGTACCTTGATAACTGTCTGTGAAGTTACATACGTTATAGTAGGCCAATAGGGGTTGTGGAACTGAGCCACAGTTGTTGAAAGAGACCAAGTCCTGTGTGCACAATTATCGCAAATATCTTGCTAATGGAATTTATGATTGCCCTAAGACCTACTCGTTTCGATCATTTTTTTGCGTATCAAATATTTTAAATGCGCCTTCCATTTGGCCATGACAACATACAAAGAAAGCAAACGAGATTATACTACGTGATAGTTTTGCTAATAACACTTATTTGTGGTAAAATTATATGTACACGCTTTTGATTCGTGCTGTTACCGATGCCTAATTCTTTAGAACAACTGTATTGGTTATCATCATGACGTCTATTTGCAGCAAACTTCATATGCATCTTATACGGCAGCATTTCGTATAAATCGGGGAACTGTGGCATTTCAATGGCTCAACGCTTTTTAGCGCAGCCTCTCTGCCCAACAGGTTATCTTTCATCAGTTACGAACATGGCTTGCGCCGCTGTGTAACCGTATCAGCGTCAATAGCAAGCAGCGAGAATCGATTGCGCATGGTGGAGACGAGCTAAAGCCTCGGGCAGAAAGAGAAAAATGCCCCAACAGAGACTGTTGCAGCGTACAGGGCTGACAGAACAGCGGTCGACTTGACAGGCGTGCCAAATCGAGCATAAACTATTATATGCCCACCCACACGTGTCACTCTAGGGTGTTTTCTTCGCTTCTCAGCTACATCTTTGCTCTGTGCTTTGCTAAGATCCAAATGCATGAAGGTAATATCCTTCGAGCAAGATCGCAAGGCTTTCCTTAAAGGGGCAAGTGCGAGTAGTATGGATAACTCAAGGCAAGACGCTTGTTGTTGTCTCTGACTGCTAATCCTGTTCTTCTGCACCGCAACGCACTTGCCTCTCTAGATGCTATCTGTTCTGTACCCGATTGTGGTTAACCTGTGACATGGACAACACGGGCTCACAATTGCTGTTGTTTTTAATTCGAATTTCGTCCATTTGCCGTTGTCCTTCCTGAGGCGGCCACTGCAGCTTCTACTATTTGTGCTGCTGCTACGACTGATGGCTCTCATCGAACTTGAGACTTAGTCTCAAGCCCTTCTTCCCATTTGGTTGCTGCGGACCCTTTATTTCGAGTCATCCGTTCACTTTCGCTCATTTGTTTGTTACTGATCTCTCTGCTTTGCCCTGTAGTCAATGAGCTTTTGGGGAATTAACCAGACGGGGGGAGTCGGTCGTTAACCTGCCTGTCAAAAAGGCCTAGTCCGATCTGGGTCGGGTATGGCATACCGAAACCAATTTAAAGCTCAGGTAAGGTTGGCGTTAGGCGAAGCTGTAGCCGAAGCTGCCCATAGCGCAGCAAGCTCATGTCCGCTGCTGCTTCTTAGCAGAGACCAATTGCTCTATCTGTGCCTGTCCTAGTCTGCCAAGACTGTACTGTATAATGACGACAACACATTGTGCAGAGACCCCATTTTCTTCTGCTTCCGTGAGTGTGTTTGAACCTCAGCTCATACACGGCCGCTCTTCTCAACTGCTTTATACGACGACCACCAGTCAACTGTGCTTAGGAGGCTAAACGAAGCCCATTGGCACAGGAAGTACAGTAGGCCACTGCCTCCGGCATTGGGGCACTTTGCGAACGTTCGTACAGTGCCCTGTCTGGCCTTCCAACCGCTCGGCCTTCCGTTAATGCTTTTATCGGCTATCGATACTAAGCACGCCTTAGCAGTTGCAGAAAACGAGAAGAAGCGAAGTCGCCTTGGCCGGGCGAACAAGGCCAACCCGACCGGCCCGGGCTCGCGGCTTTGGGTCTTCAACAGAGCCAATGATACACATAAAATATAACCTCCTAGCGGAATGCTGCCCGTGAGCAATCCGGCATTTTTACTAGTCCACTATGCGCCTTCCGCTCATCAATTTTTTTTGGCGCTTCAACGGAATCAAATCGAGAAGAGGGGGGGGGGGGGCAGCGGTAGCTAACGGCAGAAGCGCACCAGGTACAAGGGCAACCCACATCCCCACAGCTGCTACCTGCCGTTGTGCTGGTGCTGGGATCTGCTGAAGCTTCCTCAGATTGAGAAGAAATCGTCTCAGCATCTCTATCTCGTTGCTTGCTTCTACATTTCCCCGTCTCGTGCCAACAGCCCTAGTTGGTAAGCTGGCTTTGTCAAGAAGAGTTCAACTGTGTACTGTACATTGTTGTATTTCCTAAAGACGTTGCAGGACAAAGACTGCAACGTAGACGAAAGTTTTTTGTGTACATATTCGTCTGCTGCAATATCTCCTCGTGAACGTTCAAGTTAGTGACGGATTAGCCTAGCGTCTTGGTCCATGTGCGCAGCTAAGGGTATTTTTGCTAAGGATTTGTCTATTGAAATATGTAGCCTATGATCACAACGTGCAGATATGAGAAATTATCTTTGCCTGAACCGACTCTGTTAGCTGAAAATGAAACTATACAACCTATTTGTGCTATTTATGTACTACTATGCGCGTAGGGTAAAGAACAATCCAAGTGGCTATCAACTGGTAAATCATCGACGGCCCTAGACATTAAGCCTTTGTTTCGCTTTTTTGTAATGCCCTTTCATTCCCTACGTCTTTTCCTGCTTTTCGTATTTTCACGGTTCATTCCACACGCGACGATGCTATACTTCGTACTATTCTTTTCGGCCCATTCTCAATGGCTCGAGTCGTTGCTGAATCATTTGCAGCAACTGACCTCATATCGGAAAGTTTCACAAATGAAGACACGAGCACGAGTTCTTCGAGGATCGATTCTATCTTTTTTCCACTCTCTTCATCGAAGTGGGTCACGGACGACTGATCGAGCGATGGCTCCACACAACGCCCATGTGTTCATCACAGATGGCTAAAATGCTCCTTTCCATCACTGAGAAGCTGGCTGTGCGAGTATCCGAGAGCTGAAGCAGCATCAGCACAAGCAGTGAGAAACTGAATTGTATTTGGTAAGCGCAGCTTTGCTCGCCTCGGCTTTGACTCCCGCTCTGTCCGATCGTTCCCAAATAGCTAGAGATAACGGACGCATTGCGTCGTCGCAGCTATTGCTGGCAGCAGCGGCCGCGTTCGCAAGAGCTTTCGTAGCATTTCTTCTCTCGATCTTAATCGCAAAACGATACAAATTCCAGTGCACAGCGTTCTGGACGCTCTGAACGCCAACAGACCCGCAGCCAGCCGCCCAACCGGTCAACTCACTAGCCCGGTTAGGTGCTGGCCGATACAGGCTGAAGACAGGCATCCTTCATGTACGCGGGAGCGGTGGAGCTACCCGCGTCGGCTTTAGGGCTGCTAGCGAACTGGGCACTGACTGGCGGGCGAGCAGACGGATGTACGACGCCAGTGTATTTGGTCAGAGTGGCGCACGACTCCACTCGGATTCCTCGTGTCACATTGTAGCCTGCAAGATGCATTCCGCATTCTTGACCCTGCGACCGACCGACCGACCGACCGACCAAGCAAGCGGCAAAACGACACAGCGGCTGAGTTCATTCGGTTCTCGCTTCGTATGGTAGACTCCTTTCGTCTGCTCTTTCTACCAGTCGAAGCCCAACGGCGCTTTTTCGACCGCCAAGCCCGTTCGACAAACCGAGCCTAACTCCACTACCATCGCCCACTGCCGCTTTCACCATGCTCCCAACATTGTTACTGCCTGAAACTGCCTGAATCACTTGCACGATAATGAGTGCTGGGGTGACCAATTTCTCTGCGGCGGGGCGTCTTCTTTTGAGCGCCTTTGCCTGCTAAAAGAACCGCGCAGAGGCGTTTTGCTGACCCATGCTCTTACGTAGAGAGACGTTCTAGCACTCTCAACTTCCTTTCTCCTTACCAAAGAGACGCAGTCTATGCGCTCACTTCAACTGGGTGCCAACTTCCTTTTTTAGTTTACGTAGCCATTCTATCGTCTTACTTTATTGTGAAGCATCCCACTGCCGATACTCTGCTCAAGGTTTAACTAATGTCTAACCGTGTTAAAAAATAAACATTAAATGCGGCCGCGTGTACACGTGTCGGTGAATTAGTTACTACCACGGATAGACCATAAAGTCCGCCGAATGTTGGCGGTACTGGTGACAATACGTCGAAAACAATTCCGGTTCTCTCGACAAAAAACATTGATGCTGTCGAAGGAGGCTGGAAGGACGTAGGAGACGAGGCCGGTGGCAGTAAGCAGCCCAAAAACTCTAAGCAATCGGGTTGACCGTGACAACAATAACGTTGGTAGTGATGACTGCGACGAACCGCAGCGGATATGGCACGACGGTGGGCGGAGGCCAGCTCTAGGAAATTAGTTGAAGTCAACAAAAGGTCGCAAAGTGATGACGTGACGAGAAGGGACCGGCGAGTAGCAGTGGGTCGACCCTTCAAATTTCCGCCAGCACAGCCACAATCATCGCCAGCGCCAACTAGCCAGCTAGCCAGGATCAGCGTAGCGCCCACGCCATCAGAGAATTCTTCCAATGGCACTAGCAGTACATCCTCGAAAACTAGCGATTCCAGGGGTTTCAGCGGCAGCGGGAATCAGTTCCCATTCTCGGCGCTACCTTTCCCGCAGCAGGCAACAGGCCTCCACCGGTTCTTCGGCGGCATTGGCACTGCCATCACCACACGACCACGATGCCACAGTCGTTTCCTGCAAATTAGTAAAACGGCTGACTCGACAAATTCGGGACACTTACGACGCCACGGACTAGGGCCTCTGTTGATACGGATTTGAGCCTCTCGCCGCTGTTGTAGAATGCCTTAAAGCTACCCTCGTATATTCGTATCCTCGAGGATGTATGTGAATCGCTACCCTTTAGAAATGATAAGCGTGAAATTGCTAGTGCTCAAGGTTAGGGTGGTCACTGACCATGACCCTGGCTACTTGCTTTATGGAGGATCCGCCCGTAACATGTCTGAGCTACAAATATGATATGATGCCGTAGGCAATTATGTAGCACTTTGACGTCCCGTAAGTGACTCAAAAGGCGACAACTCAGCCAGGCAGCGAACCAAGCAGTAGTAAATTGAAGGCAAGCCACGAAGGCAGTAAGGCCCTGCATTGGTCGGTCGCTGCGGTCAGTCACTGTGGCTGGAGATCGTAAGGGAGATTTTGTAGATTATTATCCAGTGTTTGTGTACTTATATTCATGGTCGCCACCCCCTACCTCTGAGATACGTGTTATCTGTCGAGGTAACTGTGTCACTCAGCCCTTTTCCGGTTCAACAATCGACATATCTTTATGAAGTAGAAGCAATTAGGAAAAAGTTGAACAAATATAAATCATCCAAGGGGGCCATGTCATTGTGAAATGTAATATAGTTCTTCCTAATGTTTTTCAACGTTTGAGTTACCTCAAGTTAGTTTACAGCAGAATCCAGTGGTGATACGATAGTATTTCTTCTGTTTCTGCATTTATGCAGAGCAAGCAGCTCCGAAAATGGCTACTCATAATATTGTTTGAGAATAAGGATTTGCCAGTAAAGTTTAGTAATAAATAAATATGCTATGTGAACCCTAGAACGAGATACGTCGTTACCCTACTATTAGTCAGTAAAGGTCTATTTGTATTGGTTATTCACCGAAAAACCCGACAATTTTTAAAAGATAGATCGAAGACCATTCCACGAAATGTGTTTTTTTTTTGTTTGCAAATTTCATGTGTTTGAAATAAATGCTGTGCTTTTCGGTATACCTGAATATATGGCATCGTTTTTGGCTATGCTTTTATTGCAGGTTTGCTGTAGTCTTGATTCGGTCATCAGAACCCGAGGACTCGACATAAATATAATTATTTCAGTTTTATTCAATCGGCAAGCATCGATAAGTTTGTATTACGATACGTTATAATTACAAGAGATATTCACCTGCAAAAAGTCTCTATAGGCCTATTTCCACCGGGAATAGGGACAAGATGCACTGCGAGAGAAGCAAGATGGTATATGAAACTTCATATTTGACGCTGTAGAGTTGCGATCGATGGCGATATAGCAGCATGGAACATCAATCATTTCATAAAATAGGGCGCATCGCAAGATGGCTCCCTACATGGCCGAATAGGATGTCCGTTTTTTTGCTTGAATTTACGATATGCATGAGCCAACGTGCTAAGAATCATGTATCGTGCACGACGAAACATGGATTGGTCGCTATGTTTTTCAAGGCGTCTCTCCGAAGTTCGTTTGTTTGTTTGTTTTACTTGAAACATGTTTGAAGCACTTTGCGCAGTTGGGTAATTGGGCCTGCTACGAAGAGAACTGAACACTTCAAGCAACTCAATTATTATGCTTTCATGTAAAATGATAGAGATTTAATATCGTGTGCTTCTGCTCCTTCTTCTTTTAAGGTCGTAGGCTTTAAACAAAACTCCTGGTGAAAATGATGAATTTTTATTTTACAATGGGTTTCATAAAGGCAAGATAGAAACATCAAAAGGCAATTGAATCGTTAGTATCTATATTCATATATGGTAATGTTAGTAATTATATTCAGCGATAGCTTCTGCATTGAAATTTCTTTAATCCTTTGAACATTTCTTCGTCTAGATGAGAGTCGTAGGAAATGTATGGAAATCTTACAAGAGGGTTGATAACTGACATTGTATGCGATGGCGTGTCGACGTTCCGATACACGTTAGGCTTTGCCACAGATTATACAGTAGAGGAACCATTCAATACTAAGGTGCTGTCGGATAACTTTTGCGAAGTGAGGCTTCTTTCTGAGGAAGTGAGGAAGTAGTTTCTCGTAGTGACGTCCTCTAGCAAAATCGATCGTCAAAAGATACCTAATCTAATATATACAGTACGCGGTTACCTGAACATAAATACAACATGACTATTGTATATTTAAATCAATTAACTTGAAATTAATAAATCTATCAGCGGTACCGTATTGTCGACTATTTCTTTGAGTTATCTGTTTGAACTAAGCGAAAAATTAACGACTTTGCTTCTTTCATCAACAACTTATCATGTTCTCTGCGTTTTTTTCTCAATCACTCGACAGATTTGCAAAACGAAGTACCACCCCGAGTGGAGCTGGTTCCCAAGGAAGTGTCTCGGGGCTCTAGCTCGCGTCCAATCAACGTGCCTTGCGTCTTCTCAGGAAACCCAACTCCAAACGTCACGTAAGTAGAAAGCTTACTTTCCCACAGAAACAGGGTTCTCCCACGAAATAAAACCCAACGTCATGTAATAATCATTATCCACACCCGCTATCCTGATCAGCTCGCTTGCTAACTTCAGGAAGTATCTAGGCAAAGAAAGAGAAAAAAGCAAAAAGATAGATGTACACATCTCAGGAGGAGAAGGAGAAGCCCAAACAAAGTGTCCCACTCAGCCCAGCCCTGATCGGTAAGCTCTACAGCAAGAGGAAATTAAACGATAGAAAAAACGAGCCATGCGTGCTGCTAGTACGATGTCGATGGCAGCAGTGCCTGTGGTCGCCAGCCAATGTGGGTGTTGAGCGTTGATCCTGTTAACTGTGGCAACGGCTCTCTCCAATAATATGCCTACTCTCTTTTTCTTTCTTCCTTTTTCTCCCTCGCTCCTTCCTCTCTCTCACGACCAAACCTCACGGAGTGGTCCTCTATACGAACCTCGCTACTTCGCTACGCCCTGCTTTGCCTTGACTTGTCTCTGTAACCCCGTTCCTCACTTGATCCGAGACAGAGCTAAGCTTTGTTGATTCACTTCGGGCTGGAATCGGTGTTTGAGTGTATTGGAAGAACTGATGAGAAAAGATAGAATGAAAGATGAAGCGTGCTCGCAGTTGCTACTGCTTCCAGGGAGAGTCAACGAGCCTTCCAGTCGTCGATGGCTCCGTAGCCGTGAGTTTCTTCAACAACGTTTACACCGAGACCCGACGTGCGTTTTTCGCTGCTGCTAGACAGGATCGTCCTGATTTCTCGTAGTAAAACTTTTCTTTAGTTGTAAACATGAGAGTTGCGAATTGTTGGATGCAAGCGCTATGACCAAGCAAGCAGTATCCAGGCAAACGTAGAAAGCAGGCAGATGTCAGCAGTTGGATTGGTAGAATCAGTAACAGTCAGTTTGTATCGCCCCTTCGGTGACTGCCACAGCGCTTGCAGAAGTAGTGATTTTCGCTTGTTGCAATCCCAAACAAACTCCAACAGTAATAATGACAACGCCAATAAATACAGCAATATGTTTTATCTGAATGGGCAACTGACGACTTCGGACAACCTTCGTTTTATGCTAGTAGTCAGTCGTCTGGTGAAATGCCTAATGGCGGTACCAAACGTAAAACGTATTTTCGGATACTATGACAGAATCGACGGACAGCCTAGCAGTAGTAGAGGGCAACGCCTGGGCTTGTGATAGCTACTGCCGCCCCTGTGACCAGACACAGTGAGCATGATCCAACAGCCGCTCCTCACTTTAGGATGAAATAAGGGTCATCTCTTTCCCGGAATGGCGGCAAGGCCTCGCAATAACTGACACCTTTACCATGGAGCCACAGGCAGTATAGCAGCAACTCGCGAAGCCGAGAGTCGGTTGGGCCTAAGAGCCCGAGCAATACAGCGCACCCTCGTTGAGGCGAAGCAACATTATGGTCTTGCCGTAAGACCACACGGGAAGAGGAAAGTCGATATAAAACTACTACGGTCGTTTCGAGGACATCTTGTAAATAAACAATCATTCGCAATAGTAATAGCAGTAGCAGCAAGGATTGTAGCCAGAGAGGGTAAGCGCTGCCCGAGGGTGATCGGGCAGTGCAACGAAAGCAACCGAGGCCTGTTATGACCTATGTGAGCGTTTCTTGGCTTGCCTGCTTAAGGCGTCGAAGTATTTGAAGAAACGGACGGCGATATTGACCGCCCTTGTCAGTCCACTCCATTTACCGCCATCCGGCCTAGCTTGTGCTCGGTCTGTTGTGAGTGATGCGTCGCAGCGTAGAGACTTGGAACGATGCAACTTTTCCAAATGCACCTTATGGCACTATTCAACTCCTTCTAAGCCTACTACCCTGCTATCTTTTAACCGCATTCGTTGATACTCACCGTACACGAGAATCAACATGCGATAGTCGTCGGTTCAACCACACGTACGAAATTGGCACAGCATAATTTGCCCTCTTTGGAGAAGATGTGCCATAAAAGGAAAGAAGTCAAACAGTTACCATTACCTTACATTTTCTAAGCCTGAAAGAACATGGTTTTCAATGAATATTACACTGCCCTGTCGTGTCATAACGAGTACAGCCACCCTTAAATCTTGACGACCTTCGTATGCAGCACATCTGAGTGATAAAAACGTCTCTTTCCACAATTTGATAATGACATTGTTTGCATCTTTTGTTTGTTTGCACTAGGTACTATCCCTAGGTATATCGATCCCTTTAATTAGAGCCTTTGTCTCAGACGCAGCATCTCCTCAAGAAGGAAAGCACATAAAAAGGATTATAGATTTGATACAGATGTTGGCTGAGAACGTTTGCGCGCCATGCGGAATTGCGTGTACGTCAATGAATGTTTTTGATGTGATCGTTTTGGTCAATCTAACCACCTATCTACGGTACGGACATACATGCCATCCGGCGTCGTTGCCACCGCCAACAGTTACGACACTGTAATCGTAGAGCTCGTTGATTTGACTTGAGAGAGACATGGCTTCTTACATAGTAAGAGCAGACATAGATTACTGATTAGTGATCATTAACAAACAATGAAATCAAATTTTACTCTGACTTTGATTAAGGATCCTGTTCGCGTATCCTGCACGGTCCTCGATTAATTAACCCGTGCGGTTGGGTTTTGCTGTATTTCTGAAGGCTTCTGCTATCTCCACTTGACGCTGGTAGTAAAGCAACGCAAAAAAAGAGCAAAGAAAGAACAGAGAGACGTGATAAAATTGAAAAAAGAAATAAGATAGGAAATGAATGTCTGTGAAAACGACGAAGACGTGGGCGATAAAGGGTAAATAGAGATACTGATGTTCTACCTGTCACCGTCGCTTCATTTGATAAGCAAGCGCCACTTTCAGTGGACCTCAAACGCCACTTCACAAATACTATCCTGCTATTCTAGGTTGATTTGTAGGATAGCTTCCGTTAGCTACAGAAGCTGTACGCTTTAGTCACGGCTCATTTGAGCAACCTCAGAGGCGTCTGAAAGCACGAAAGCTCGCTTTTAGCTTGCCGATTTCTCTATCTCTTGGCCTATCTGCCGTGCTGGTCTGTGCCCATCTGACGCTGAGCCACTTCCACTGAGCCTATGAACGACCGACAATAAAACGCTACCCTCCACTTGCAGGCCAGAAACAAACTCGCCCAATTTAAAAGCAGTGGCTGTCCATCCTCATGTTTAGTGGATAGCGAGACAGGCAAATGTAACTTAGCCATCTAGCTAACCAGCTCTGGCAACGCCAGTTCTCAGATCTCGCCTGCAGCTTCAAGGTGCTGCTATCCCAATTATGAGTGCTTGTGCGGTGTTGTTGCGTGAATGTGCTGCAGCTACGACGGCCAGGGACCCCGCTAGGGCGATAATGACAAGAGCAACGCCGAGTATGAAAGGAGCAGTAGGTTTGTAGGTGGCTGAGCTGGTCTGGCAAGAGAAGCCTAGAGTGCCTGTTTTCGTCTGCGCTCTAAAAGCTGGTAAAAATGGGAGGCGTATGGGGTAAAGGAGACACCAAGGCGAAGATTTGGTAGGGCCTCCACTCGCTGCTATAGGGACAAAGGTGGAGATTTTAGGACAGCCGTCGGGACAAATCCCCTATGGACATGGGATGGGACATGAACGGAAGGGGAAGTATACCCGGCGGAATAGGGTTTGTTTACACATTTATGATGTCCGCTGGGTCCAATGGCTGTCGCCGATGATGGTGACCACAGACAGGCGTTGCTACCAGCAGCAACAGCAGCACCATGGACTAAATCTGGTTCGGTGGGAATAGCGACGGGCGCAGCGCAAAAGCAGGAAATCCTCTCCGCTGCAGTGGCTTCGGCTGCAGCTGTAAGATTGAATTTATTATCATTTTATAATAGCGTATAAAAGTAATATGAGCCAAGTTTACAGCTTGACTTATCATTGAGGTTGGAGATAGCGCGCCACTTTGCAATGGCGGTACCAACAGCGATGGCGAGGGGAACCGAGGCCGCGAGAGAACGAAAAATGAAGGGAAAGAACGGCATCGCTACGGAAAAGTTACTACAACTGCACCTCTGCCAGGAACAATCTACGAGAGAAACTGCACGCGTCTGTGTGTACGTGCATGCGTGTATGTGTATATGCACGAATACAGAATAAGCGGACAAAACTACGCTGTCTAAAAATGTCTGTGTCGCTCCAAGCCACTGCCAACCGGCCTCAAAACTGCTTAGATACGGGTAGTCTGATGATACGGTTTCGAAGTCACTCGGCAGGTCTTTTATTATTTTTCGCACAGTCTCCAGAATTCCTAAAACGCTTCGAGAATGTTTTTAATATCTAATAAACTGTTTGAAGATACATCGTACATTAGTGAAAGGATCACAGCAGACCAGTTCGGACGGGCCATATCCGAGAAGTTGTTTGTGCTCAACCAATGTATATAACAACAAACTGCATGTGTCATAACGTTGCATACACAAATTGTGATGTAGTATCAGATTAACCGGGCAATGGCTCATCTTTATCCTTTATCAAGATGCCGTAGGCTTGGCGTGTAATATTCAGGTCCGCGGTTATCCTTTAATAGTCCTGCTTTATGACTCAGATTTCTCCATAAGGCGCTTCAGAGTTCGCTTTTTCATTTGCATAGATTATCTTCAGTATCCGTCGTCGATATGGATTTCTTCATAAACGCTACCGGAGCCCATTACAATAACTGGATTTTCGGTCAATTTCGAAGCACGACGATTTTTAACCCACTTCATCTACTTACATTTTGTCAAATAAAAACTTAATTCTGTCAAGCCGTATAGGCGCGGTAATGACGCATCGGTATGACTGACGACCTCAAGGAGTTAATGCTGGAAATTCAGGCCATATTGTCATCTGTCTTCCATACTTCGACCATCGGCTTACTCGTTTAACGTGTGCGTCTGCTTTCTGGACTTGTGTGTATTTGTGTATGAGATGAAAGACGACGAGACCAACTCAAGATAAACCTTCATAATCCCGCTTCTCTCTTCAGAGCTCGTTCTTTTCTCTCCCTCCACCACCTCCCTGCAGCCTACTCCTCACTGCTCATCTAGATTGGCTAGCACACGAGCGGTAAAAGTTAAGTAGATCAACTTCCGGGAGAATTCCCATCCAGCGCCAGCAGCAGCGGACCGCGTCTCCCCAACGCGCAGATGCCGGCTGATGTAGCTCCTCTCCTAACTCGAGGCTACGGGGAAGGGCTCTGCCGCCGCGCCGGTTGAGGTGGATCGCCCGCTACTCTCGCATTGTGGGTCATCTTTGCGACTCATTACCTCTTTGGGCCACATAGCCGAGCACAGCGGGTAGACAGGGCCAAAGACTCGTCAGCAATAGCATCATGGCTCGGCGAGCGTTCAGGCCTGGCTTCTACCGCTGGGAGCAGCAGTGATGTGGCCTGACCAAAACGTCGGCTTAATATCGTTTTGGCTTGGCTAGGGCGACATCTCAATCTCATTCGTTCGGTAGCATGCTCTGCTGATGGACAATGGCTACTGCGCACTCCTCGCTACGCCCGTCGTGTTCCTTCGGTGTCGTTAACTTGGACAATTGGTTTCCTCGTTATAGTTAAGTTATATTTTTGCCCATGTATGTGTTATTTTTTAGGCTGCTGCTAGGCACATAGTTATGGCAGATAAAAGGCTTACGAGACAATAGCGAGGCGGTGACAGCTTGATGTAGTCGCGCCGTGTCCGAGCGCAAACCTATTTTATGAATAATTTTATTCCCGTTTATTTTCTTGTGATTCTCCAGGCTCGATGGCTGTGACACTGCAATGGTTAACCTTTGTCCTCAGTTGAAGGATGCAAACACAACATCTTCGGATCGCTGCAAACCTTTCTTAAAACGATTGCGGCTTTTCGAAATACGAAACAAGCTATCGATAAACCATGGTATTTAAAAGTTCGTTAACCATATCAAGTTGAAACGAAATTACAGTAACTCTTATCCACCATCCGATCGTAATCTACATATAACTTTACGCTACCAGTAGCTCATTATTATAGAAGCTTCCCTGATCGAATTATGACTATTCCGCGTGGGAACGTGCTAAAATCTGTTGTTATCGCTGACGCGCTGGCGGCGGCAAGCACTTTTACCTACAGCGGGGTACAGAGACTAATTTGAGCATCCTGTAGACGGAACGAAATGAGGTTCGTTTTTTAGGCGTTTGCGCTTGTTAGACTGCTGTTCCAGGCTAAAAGTAATAATCCATTTTGTGATAAGAACGGCCAGATTAAAAATTTTTTAAATAAAGATACTTTCAGTGGGTCGCTAGAGGCATATTCGGCGTGACGACAGGGATTAGCTTAGCCGTCTTTGTCTATCCCTCTGATACTGAAGGTGACCAAAGGAAATATTTGAATCACTTCGATAGTGGAGTCCGTATTAAACTAGCAGGTAACGTCATCGCCTGTTAATCTTAGAAACACGTTATGGTCTTACTTTCGAACCGTTGCATGGACACACGGGCGGTTTCAGCCAGCCATCTGATGGAGTGCCCAACGGTGATACCGAACGTAAAACTCGAAACATAGAGAGGTTCATTGGCAGTATTTTTTAAAGTGAGTTATCATTTTAATAACATGCTATATATAATGTAACATATAGTCTAATTTTGATGGTATCAACATTTTGTAGACACAGATTTAGCTCATATCCGGTAGCTCAAATGGCAAAACATCATCAGATTTCCTGCTATTTGAAACAGCTGTTTTCGGCAGTCTGCTTTTATGATATTATAGGAAACTCAAACGTCCCTTACTAGTAAAACATAATATGCAACGTAGATGCCCCCATCTTCCTGAAGATCCGCTCATTCCATAAGGGCTGTTGTTTTTGATTACTGGGCTTCACTGAATTTTTTTCGCTCTTCTAATTTATTAGAAATCGGCGACGACGCCTAGGCCGACAGTAACCGGTGAGCTTTTACAGACAGACGCCTGCTGAACAAGGCGTCACCTTGCCCTTCTTTGGCTGAAAGAGACAGCCTTTTGGCTTGTTATATCCTGTGTTTTTATAGCGCTTATACAGACTTTTTCCGATGGTGTCTTATGATCCGTAAGAAAACGATGGCTTCCGTTAAGTTTCTTGTCTTGCCTTTGCCCTCTCTCCTATTTCTCTGATGTTTCTGGCTGCCTCCGGGAGACCAACTAAAACAAGCCAGGCGAAACCTTGCTGCCGCCATCATTGCCGTAGCTCGCAACCAACTAACGCAAGCTACAATGGCAATGTTGACAAATTTTTGCGCTGTTTTGTCTGCCGGTTCCATCAGGCAGCTCGCCGCCCTACATGGACTGTATCTGGGTGTGTCTTCATGTATCCGAACATGTGTTTCTGTAGTCATCATTACCGCCCCGTCAGCGTAAGAAAGAGGGTAAAAGAGCTCTGTCCCAAAACCCTGACCCCATCGGTTCCCCTGCATTGGCACCACAATGGGGTTCGTCGTTCGGTTCTTTACTCCATTTGGCTTTTATCTCGGCGGACCGCGCTCGCCGTCGCTGCGGTCTCAAATACTGCCTTTTGAGACTAATGTTCCCGTGGTCTTGTTGGCGATACGATGTGGTTCAGTGCAAGTTAGTGCACGCCTTGCGTCTTGCGACGGCGATCTCACGACCCGTACAGGCTCATATGAATGCCCCACACGTACACACATACGGCCGTACGGCTATTGCGTCTTACCTCTGTAGTCATGGTGACCTTCGCTGGATGCAGCGCGCCTGTAACGACGAACGGCCATCGGCTGCAACAAACACCGGCTTGCTTTGTCACCTTGTCCCCTCATAACAGTGGCATTTCGGCGGCATGGAGCTAGTCTAAGCTCTCCCAATCTAAGGAACCAAGTAACCGAATTCTATTGATATCTGGTAATATTTCTTCTATGGGAACCCAAGCGACCCAATGAAAACGAGGCAGCTGATCGTACGGGGCTCGCTCGGAATCCAGCTCGGATTTGAAGCAGGTCAGCCGGATCAACGAACTCCCCTGCGCTTCGCTGATATGCCCTGGACGTCTCTGTGTCCTTTTCGTTTGCTGAAGCTCCGGTAGTCGAGACTGCAGCGTTTGCGTGGCGGACCAGCGTATCCAGCGGTGCCAGACGACAGGACAAGCAGCCATCTTCTATCTTTCTGTCAAACGACGGAGCACACGGGACCTGGCGATCAGTGTTGGCTGGTGGTTATCCAGCTTGACTAGTTTAAAAGTTTCTTGGCAGATACCGGAACCACGCTTGACGCAAGACGCTAATACTGTAGCCTGCGGCTGAAAAAAGGAAAGCGGGAGACGGAAGGCTGACTTGACCTGTGTACCAGTGCCGTTCAGCTGATGCCAAAACGCAGCCAGTGCTCAGGACCTCTTCCTTTTTGTAGAGTCATGAACTCGCCAAGCTCTTTAGATGCCGGTCGGTCGGTCTTATTCGGTCCTTCCGACTCAGGAATTTCGATTTAAAAGCTGAATAACGGTAGTAGTTGTAAGAGTGTAGGGAAACGCTGCTGTTTATGTTGCGCTTAAGGAGTACTACTCGTCTTGGTTCTCGGTGTGTGCTGTGATTCAAGTACCGATGTACAAATCATATGGGATGAAAATCGACATTTTCGTACTTCTAACGATGTAACAAAACACACTTCTGACAGAATTCCGTGATCACTATGCATTGATGTTCCAACAACAACTGTTTGCTTCGATTCTTGCCAATGCGTCTTGCAGAAGATAGACTGGGCACTGGAAAAACTAGCTGGACGGTGGATTTCAGAATACCTATTAACATTACCTAACCACTTCATTATGTATCAAAATGATAATGAACATACGTTTCAGTGTATTCTGTGATACTGAAAGCGGTAATACATTGAGATTTGACAGACTTCCTCTGATGTTAAGCTCGCCGAATGTAATTCCTATAACTACTTATGATCTTTAAATATCAAACGTACAGTTAGCTCGAGAATCTAAAGGCCAGGTGGACTGTCCTTTGATCATACTAATATTCAGGATCTTTTTTCAACTGATAAATCGATTATTATATGTTTGTCGATACCGTTACCGTGATACATACTATTGAACTTTCACATTTAGGTAATTCCTGTCGCACCTAGCATCGACCGCAAAACAACGAAACTCTGTTCTCCTGTTTCAACAAACCCGCTTGTTTTCTTTACACATGTAGACAAATCACTTTGTTTCATGACCTTCCATTGTAGCTGCGCGTAGCGCGTACGTCGAAATCAGTCAACCGACCTGATGATGTTCCCGAGCTAAATCCGACAATGAGGTCTGCTCCCTTCGCCGCCCCAGAACAGGAGCTCATTAGCAATGACCTTCGCTCTGGCTTGCCTTCTTCCTCTGCTAGTGTCTGAGGAAGACCAAAATCCGATAGATAGTACATCCACAATGTCGCAGGCTACTGTTGGGTTGCCACTGTCAATCCTACTTCTTTATCTGGCTTCTTCGTTTTCTTTCAATGAGTAGCTGTATGTTGTAATAGCTACTGGCGTCGGCAGCGGCAGCACAAATGGCGGAAAGCAGCTCTAATGTCGCTACTGCTACGGCTGATTCCTCCAGTATTGCTTGCCGCGGTCCTGACTGTAGGGCTGCAATGCACGGTGTCCTGCCTGGCCATCAATAATATATCGTTACGGAGTCGACGTCTTTCGGTTGTTCTTGTCGTCGTCCGTGTTCCATGTTGTCCTTGCTGCTGCTGACGCCGGCGGGCTATTTCTAGGGGCAGCAAGTTGGGTAGTATTGGCGTCGGTGTCGTCGCAGTTGTCTTATCGCACGCTGGTCGGTCAGTAAGTGCCTTTCTGGGTGGCTTGTTCGCTTGGTTGGTCGCCTTGCCCGACGGCAGCGAGCGCAGCGGCTGCCGCCGATTATCGAGGTCATAGAGCGACAGGCAAAGAGTGGACGGTCGCGTTTTTTCCGTAAAGGACGTCACGATTATTTCGAAATGTGCCTTCTGTGACCCCATCAGGCTATTCTGCCTTCGATCGCGAGCCGTACTGCTAACCGTAGCCAACCCGTCAGTCCGGGACCCTTTCAGGCAGCGGAGTCGCCAGTCCTGTGTCCAGGATTCTTTCGCTTTTTTGCCAGCAGAACCATCTGTTCCATTCGATATCTCCTGATGACCCAAGCTCCGTTCAACGTTGCTGCTCTCGGAGATGCTGTTGGCGGCGTACCGTTGCCATCGTCATCCAATCCGTCGCTCCGCTACCGAAAAGCATCGGCCTAGGCAGTACCGGGTAAAAAGTCGCCAGCCAGTAGCGGGCTCCCATTTCTTTTAGGGGCAACTTTTAGTTGACGGTCGACTGGGTTCAGTTGATCAATGCTAGTGAGATTCACAGTGTACAGATCCATAATATCTAAATGTGCTACAGAAAGTGTTAATGCCTAGTAAATAACATTACACGCAACGCTATAACGTTATGCAGTGGCCTACTACATGTGTGAGTCCATCTAAACGCGTATCGTAGGGATAACTCCCTGTGATAGTTAGTAAATCTGCTGCCAATGGCAAAATCTCGCCTTACTCTATATTTTTCTAGCTCTATAAAGTATGCGATAGTGCTGTGCCATGTGATCTGTGTCATTATTCGGACTTAAAAATGCTTCAAAAGACTTCTGTTAGCTCCATACGAACAAAGCCCTATGACTGAGGTGTCAATGATAATGTCTTAAATTCTCAGATCATGGCCATATTCCATTTGTTTGCATACCTTATTATACAACCGTCGGATAAATAATAGCTATATTTTAAAAATATTATTAACTTTAAATATGCGCTGCTGTTACGCTACGGTTTGCCTACCCCGCTAGAGAAAGAGGTTCTATTTCCATTCTTTGCTGTTGCTAACACAATGGGGGCATCAAAAGTAAGCGGATTTTTGCAATACATCTATTGCGCGATGTAGCATCGACAGTTGTTTGCCCTTTAGGCTAATATGCTAATGCTAGTCAAAAGTGTCTATAGAGCTAACCACGTGGACCACACCTGTCAACACAGATATTATTTGATGACATCCGAAAGTCTGATGCTGTGGACGGACCGCTTGATTGCACTTGAGTCAATCAAAATGTAACCCTGGAGTAGTCGATAAATAGGCGAGCGGTCAAAGGAGAAATCTCGGGTCATTTTCGAGCTGTCTCCGAGTGAATACGTTTACTTGAACGATCAATTCAGGGAGGCATTAGAAGGGAGTCGTCCTGACTTTTGTCGGTACTCGCTGCGTAGTAATAACGCGATAAAAAAATGAGGATGCACTGAGTTCTTAATTGCGAAGAAAGTGATGGTTGGTCAAGAAGAAGTCGAAAGGATTATTCGTCATAGGACGATGTTGCCATTACAAGCTCGATACCAGCATCAGTTAACATCCGATGCTCTAAGAGTACTATAGATAAAAGCAAATAGCGTACAAAGTTTAGCTTTATAAAGTTCAATTATAAATTCACCTTTAGCTGTTCCAAATAAATCGAATTATTTGATGATAAACGAGAACTTATGCGCGGGAAAGTTAATCGGTTAAAGTGAAACAGCTAACCATGCAAACCCCCGCTCTTTTCGCTTCCACCTAAAGAACAAACGAGTACAATGAGGTCTTACTACAGGTAAACAATTATCAAGAAATGAATCAGGTCCAATCGTAATGTCTTTCTTCCTGTTACCTTTTGTAATAGAAATGTATTAAGAAAAATTGAACTTCAGTGTTGTATAGTGCACTTGCTATATACAACATCGGCTCGACTGGCCGACTGAACGCTTTGTGGACGTCCGATTATTCAACGTCCGCGATCTGAAGTGACATTAGTTGGCAAGAAAGCGCCCGGTACTAGCTTACTTAAATATCTTCCACACGGGGCACACGTTTTCCTTTCAAGCAGTTGTGTTCCTCCATGGGTTATACCGCGTGCCGAATGCGTACTGCTTGTAGCCTATCTCAGTAAAGTGCGTAGCTTGAAGGTTAGCTGACAAAAAGTTGTAGACGCATATGCGTTGGTGCTGTCAATTTTTGGTTTCGTTGCTACTACACTCGCTTAGGCCGTCCGATCGACCAACATTGTTCGCGATAACAGGGAAACAAGTGATCAGGGTGGGAGTATATATGGGATATAGTATATGTGGGGACAGAAGAGGGCGACGTTGCAATTTCGCCCGACACTCATGTAGATTGGCCTTTAACGAAGTACTCACAACATCGTACGTAACGATTTTAATCCCTATCTTTATAAATTCTTTTCAGGTTTTTCGTCAGAGAAGGCCGCAAGAAACTATCACTCGCCAACAACCCCACGTATACGATTGAGTATAACGTTTTGACTTTCAGACCAACTCATGAAACTGTTGTCGAGTGTCGAGCAAAAAATTCGCTTGGGGAGTATAAGGCGGAAATCCAGATCATCGCACCTAAAGGTAGATGAATATAGTAAAACAAAACGATATTCTCTCCAGCAGCACTTGTTAGTAAATTAAAAGGTAGTTCCTTTGGAGCTTATACTATAACGACCAAACATGCCGGTAATTTTTTCGCATAGCAAATCTCGAACGAGCACAAGAATAATATAAGCAGAAGTGGAAAGTTGTATGTATATATATATATATAGAGGATCCATCGTAATTTGATTTGATGCTCGGGATTATACGATGAGTCATATCGGAGTTAGCCGCAAAAAAACATACACTCCCGTATAAAACCGCAAAAAATCCTATATATATATATATATATATATATATATAGACAGTTTATATGGTGTTCAAAGGCGTGAATGTGTGTTGCTTTGCGGTTCTTTCTCTCGTAAATTGGTATCGTTTGTCATCTTTATGCCTTTGAATCGGTGAGGTCTCCTGCCAGCGATACATTTCGTGCGAATTCATTAGGGATGTCTTACTAGCAATTTCTCGTATTCGTTAGTCCATCCATAGCGATTTTCGCGTGCATCTTTATGAATTCATGTATATTGGCCTTGACGCGCCTCTAAAGAATATTCACATGGACGGAAAGTTAACAGAATTTCGCTTGAGGCTATCGTCGGTCCCTTCTCAGGGCTTTTAGCTCAGGAAACTTCCGTCATCACTTCCTTTTTCGGTTCGTTGAAGCAAGCGACGAGCCACTCCAGCTCTGAAGAGTAGCTGCTTTAGCACGATTTCACCCTTCTATCCTTATGTGTGATTATTGGCTAGAGTTGATTTATAGTGCAATGCACGACGTCTCTAACGGACTTATAGACAGGCGCGTACCTCACTAAAAGAGTGACAAACATACGTTTCCGGTTATGGCCAGTTACGGATCAGCAGTCCCCTTTCGCACAAAGCATTGCGGAACCACATTGGGGCAAGCGAAATCAAGTGGTTATCATGTATATACTTTGTCAAGGCACCGCGTTGAGCTGGTTTTGCTGCATTAACGCCCGCTCCTGCAGTATATATAGATGGCCCTATTGGCTCGCACATTAACCGATGTTCAGCGCGAACGCCTAGAGATTATCGATATATATATATATATATATATCGATATATAAGTAGGATCGTATATATAAGTAGGCAAATGTATGAAGACCGATTAATATCTCGAATATGGCAGTAGCGAATACTTGTTATCATTACTGTTTGTAATTATATGGCTTTTCTACGAATCTATGGTAACAAACGGCGTAGTGAACAAATTCGTCAAACGCAGACCATTGGCAACTTAAATCCATTATCGTCCATATAATATATAAGGAACGCTATGCGCTGTAATAAATTACAGGCATCCGCCTATTCTTGCTCGCGTCGTGAGTGAGCGTCGCATAAAGTCATTTATGACAAGCCTTAGGCATCGTTGAATATTCTAGAGCGTAGCAGAAAAATTAGTAGACTAGAGAACGAGGGTGGCTTGCTCTTCACCGGCAGCAATGGCAGTAGCTTATAACATCGCAAAGTTTCCAATGGCGCTCGCGTGTCTACGCAAAATAGTTGGGCTAGAAGAATCATCCGGCCAAAATTCACCGACGCACCAAACGATCGGCGAAAGAGTGGAGGAACTACTCGGCGCCTCATAGCGTTTTCCCTGTTCGTTCCTTTCTCCCATCTTTCTCACTCGCTCACTAGCTGGTGTAGTATTCGCGTTAAGTGAGTCAAAGAGGGAAACTTGCAAAACTAAGCAAAAGAAACTATCCAGGAGGTGAAACCAAATCTTGCTGTGCAAAGCCTGGTGCGCTTAGTCTGACGCGGGCAGTTAACGGGGAGTACCGGTTGAGAAATGATCGAATGAGCTAGATGTGGAGAGATGGGGAGAACTGGGTTAGGAGGAAAGAAAGTACAGCAACGGCTCTAAAATTAGAACATGCGGCTGATCAGGAACGATTAGACTTTCAGATTCTCGTAGGATTCTGTAGCATATGCAAGGGCTTGACTGTAGCAGAAAGAGATGGTTGATTGTGTGCTTCGGTGTACCGGTAGTGCTTTAGGGTCTTAAATACCCTCGATTTTTCCCACTACGACGACCACTATTGCTACTAGCGACTCCTAGGGCTTAGCAAGAAACCCCCAAGCGGAGGGTTCAAAACGTGAATACCTGGATCAAGCCGGCGCATTGTGCTAGTGGGACCGGTGTTAGGTAGCGGCACTCAAAAGAAAAACATAAAACAGCGGAAATCACCATCTGTTTTCCTCCGCCTGCAAACCTTTGTTCCTGCTACTGCTCTTACTATTTTTATTCTTAACTCAGATTAGAAGGATTTCAAGTGGGTCAGCGGCACCAAGGGAACGGGCATGCCGACGAAGTATTCAAGTTTCATAGTACACATAAAGTGGTGACGTGAATAATTAGCACACAGCATCCACTTTATACACCAATATCAATAAATTGCGGGGTTCGCCTAGAAAAACCAGGATCAAAGGCGTACATGCAAGTACCATATAAAGTTTGATAACCTGGTGTTAGTTGATGTCACCGACCCAAGTAGATAAACGGTCTAGCACCAGTATGTTAATTTCCGTTTATACGTTTTCTATATATATATATATATATATATATATAGCCAACAAGTGTCCGCATGCGGTGCACGTTAGATATAATAGGGTAAGTTAGTGGAAGACGTTCCCCTTACTCAGCTCTGCTTCCCTGTTTGACGATGCCCCCAGGTCCGAAGTCGACGGGATCGTTTCGTGGTTCCCTATGTGTACCTCTATAAAGACTTCGTCAGACAATGAGCGAACTGCGCGCGATGCGATTCCGCTTCGTGCTGGGTCATGGGCTTTAGGCTAGCCTCAGTCCGTGCGGCTGGACAGAGCCAGCGAAGGCAGCAGCTGTGTCGTTTTACTAATGTGTCCTCAGAGGGTATAAAATCGCCTGTCCCCATGTATATATATATGTATATTTATATATATATGTATATATGGGGTGGGAGAGAGAGAGGGATTGCATCTTGAGCTGTTTGTTTCACACCCAAATTTCGAAAGGCAAATAGAGCGTACGAAGTTTTGTTCATTCGAAAGTTCTTTGTGAGTTATTAAACGATGCCCTTATAGTCTTACAAATTAACCCGTTGCTTTTATTTTTTCTGAATCTAAAGTGTCAATATACGGAGTCGAACCACAGTGCATCGAAAAGTTTTGGTAGTTATTTGTTTTATAGCAGCGCCTCCTGAATAGTTTACAACGGAGCCTTCATTTACTCTTCCATCTCAACCACGGCGGCGAAGGTGTAAAGTCATACCGCGCTCTGTTGCCATGTCCCGTTGTTATGCAGCTCCATCCTTAGCGGTACACGAAAACCTTACGCGTCTAATGCACATTTCCTTCACTGGTCTTTAATGTAGTTTCAAGCACCCGATTTTAACTATATTCGGATACTTTGCTTTGCAGTCCTCTGGCATCGTTGAATTGCTTCACGCGAAAGGCCTGTCCTGCCGCCAAAAGCAGCAAACCAGTCAGTATAAAACAGCGGGTGCGTCCTGCGTTCTCAGGCCTTGCGCCTCGGGCTTCCGTTAATAGGAGCTATTAGCCTCGAGTAGCTTATCTGGTAAGTGGGCCTTTGTGGAGGTGTCGGCCGAGGCTGCGGCCTGTGCAAGACTGCGAAGCTCGGGACAACGACACCAATCAGATGAGTACGTTGGTGTGATGAGCCACCGCTGTGCGCTGACGCTTTCTGTTGGGGAAGTGTCATGGCTTGCGGGCTTCGCATATTTTTCGACAGATTAGTAAAAGACTGAGCGCCGCTCTCGAGAAAAGGCCAACCTCAGGGGTCGTTCGACTCGTGATATTACTCCCGTAAAAGGAATCGCTTTCCGTTTTTGAGAACCATAGCTTGAGTGGCTTGCGGGGTCTGCGCTGCTACATTATAAAGAACTAGATACATTCTCGTTTCATCTTCATCTCTTCAGCGTTTTCCTCACACGGGCCCCACCATAATATAAAAAGAGGAACAACAATTCAAGCTTCAGTCACTTCGAAGTATTAAAAACGAGCTGATCATACGAACGAGTTCTGGCTTGCTGAGACGAGCTGACACAAACTGCCAGCCTTTGGGCTACCGTAATAGGAAAATTTTGACAAACATTTACTGGATAACCGGCGAGTAAGCTGAGCTTTGAAAGCTAAAGCCGAAGCGCATTGTCATGCCACACAACAAAAACCACCCAGCAGCAATGATTCTACATCAAGTTTGCTTCTTAAGGCACTTCATTCTTCTACACTCTCTCTCCCTCTTTCTGCCCGTCCAAGCTCTTGAACACCAACTGATCTTCATCTCGGCCGCTTAGGCGGTGGCTTTACAGTTGCTGTCTGATTCCTAGCCCGTGTGGTTTCTTCTTTCATCACTGCCTTCGCTGGCGTCGCCTGCTGATTGCCGGCAATGGTACCGACAACGTCATGTTAAGACCGAATGGTATATAGTTCACTTCTACTTTCTTGCTTGCTTGTGTGCCCGTACAACGTAGATATCTTTGTTCCACTTTTACGCATTGCCTTCACACTGCTTGCCTTTCCCGGCATCTTTTTTTGTCCTGCGTTCTTTCGTTCGTTGGCGGCGTCGTAAGCTAAAGGTGACCAGTCTACTACCCGGCCTAATGCAGTTCTGTACCGGAGCCTTTTACATGTCGTGCTATAGGTGTGGGCAGGTCCTGCAGAAAAGCGGCACTGCTCGTTTCTGTTGAGCCTACTCGATTTGACTCCAGAGCAAACCGACGCATTGTTCCAATCATTGGTGTAGCCGCTAAGGCTGTTGCTGCTCGTGCTGCAGCACAGGTCGTATTGCAAATAGCCTAAAAGTTGAGTTCTTAACTTGCGTGGACCTACCATTTGCTTTACGATTCGCTACCTGCTTTTGCTAGTGGTGTCTTTCTTCCTATCGTTGGCACTTTGTCCGTCGACGTCTCCTTTTCTATTCAATTTTTAGCTATCATCGTTTTTCGCCTGTAGCGCTTGCACTCTGGGATAGACGTTCGGACAGGTTGGTAGTGAGCGGGGGTACATATTTTTCCTGCTCTCTTTCTATAAGGGGCAGGATCTTGCGTTAGTTTTTGTCGAAGCCCGTCGCCGAGAATGATTAGATAGACAGCAAACGAACGAAAGTATCCACTGGATGCGTCGCACAGCGTACAGGCTACGCTGCAAACTATGCAGACAGCACAGACGCTAAAGTGGCCAACATTGATTGGGGCCAAATCCAAATTAAATTAGGATCATGCCACCGCTAGATGGGTGGGCATGCTGCACGTCCCTGCCTATTCGTGCAAGGCATACCCATGCCCATTCATCCCGCTTCCCTATCTCCTAAGCAGGCAATATGTTTGGTCATCAAGTCTGACTTGTGCATGCTTCTCGGTGCCTGCTACAATACAAGTAGCCTGAGAAAGAAAGAGGGAAAGAGACAAAATGCGTGAGCTATCCATCTAGCGTCCGACTAGCCGGCCAGTGAGTGAACCGCGGCTGTTTGTTCGTTGGAGAGCAAGCTCGACTCTTTCAAGCGACGACCACATGTCCCGCGCAGCCGGCGGCAGTCATGAAAAATGAGAATAGTGCGCATATGCCAACAGACCAGGGGCAGCGACGGCTGCGATGGCAGCAGCCTAGTCAGCGTTAGTCGACCATTCGCGCTCCTCTTTCGAGAACTCCTATCCTACGTTAAGAGCTTGCCTTTTCCCTATTCCCTTTGCCATCATTCTCAACGTCTTGGGAGTTCAACGCCGTCTGAGAGATGCAGTTCTCGCACCGGAGCGCACCACCGCCAGCCTCCCCTCAAACGACCGATGACCTTACGTGCGAAGCAAGGCAAGACACCACGACGACGACACAGAGCCACCGCCGTCGGATGTGGCTTAGGAGAAACCAAGATAGATGAACCCGCAAGTCCGTCTGTAAGCTGTAGCTGCTGTCGGTGGGACCTTTGTGTCTCGTGCTCGTCGTAGCTGAGTTAGGCCAAGTCGGGCATCGGCCGAAAGGAACCGTCTATGATTTGTGGCTATTTGTTCTACTGCTGCTGTTACTGCTGCTATGCATAGTAGCCGTAGCAACGGTTGCGGAACAAGCAACAACCGTCGTTGTTATAAGGGACAGTCCGCAGTTCCGACCGGACACCGACACGGGCCGTATACAAAGCGACGGAGGCTACCCTGTACAGCGTTGCCTTGAAGCCAACTTGTACGCAGCGGGGTGCAAACGTCCTATGACGCTTCATATGGATTCCTGAGTGGTGGATAGCTTGTTTGCGATCAGAGATCTGTCCTTCGTCTACACGTCGTATACCGTACGTAGTTCAGCCTGATGTCCAACATACAGTTACAAGTAAATTTTGCCGCTTGCTGTTTATTTAGCCTCTCACAACCAAAGGGCAAGCCTTGACTAATTATATGTACCATACATGTAATGCCTGCGATATAATCTGATATCTATATAAGGATTTAATAAATGTGTAACTCTATCGATAAGCATTTGCACTGGGACTCGTCGATGTAGCTAGCGCCTCATGACAGAATACGCAATGGCCAACTATCCTCCGGTCCCTAATGTCGATTCTCGATGATGCGTTCTCACATAGCATTAGTCTATCCTCCGTTATTGTAATGGTCTGTTCAGCCTGTTGCGCAGTTCAATTTATTGACAACTCATTTACCTCTATATCGTGGCTGTGCAAGCAGCCAACGTAACTAGTTTATGCATAACAAACTAGAGTAAAAGTGTTGTTTGACCTGTGTTCCTTAGTTCGGTCGTGTAGAAATAGATGAGAGGGAATCGTCCTTGCAGTATAATACTCACTTCCCCCCGAGAACTCGAGGGCACCCGAGATTTTCGTCACCGCGCTTCAACTGGACAAATAATGTGCCGCCCTCCCAAGCTGGAAGTGAATCTAACGGCCCGTATTTTTTTCTACCAGGCAGCTTGACAATGTTCACCATGGGCCTTAGGATCTTTAGCTTGGTGAGAAGCCATTGACACTTCCGCACGGAAGTGAACCAAACTCTCGACCCATAAACTTCTCACAGCAGCCATTTGTTCTCTGAAATATCATGCGTGCTTCCCTTTTATGTTTGGTTATTCGTCTATGAAACAGTACGAAACGGTACGCTTATGGCAACAGAGCATTTGTATGACCCTATATATATATATATATATATATATGAAGATGTACACCATACATTAGAAGTCTACGTGTAAAAACGGAAAATCACATTAGTTCTACTCATCGTCGTACTTCACGTTGTTTCATAAGCATTGCTCGATGGTCATATTTTCGTTTTAACTAAAACACGTTTGCTCGCAAAGTCTCTCAAAATTATAGCAGTACGTCTTCTGCGCGTTTTACCTACACCTACACCTACACCTTTCGGAAGTCTCTATGCTCAGAAATCGTATACGTTACCTTTCCTGCTACTATAACCGCCGGATAGCTACAAACCTGCCCCCTACCGACATTTCGCTGGAGGAAAGAGCGGTGGCAATATATTCAAGGCCACCAGGCCGAGTTGCTTCGAGTTAGTTGAACTTAACAGTTAGACCTTTGCGGCCACTGGCCAATGCTACTAGCTGCTGACTTTTGCTGAATATGCTCTACACGTTCCTTCGGCCATTCAGCCCTCGGCCTCTACAACGATGACAATAAAGGAGGCGACCTAGAAAAGTCTAATCCTGGAAACGTTCTTTCGAAGTTTTTGCGGCTTGTGTAAAACAACTTACGGAACGTAACCTAGTCAGACAAAATACATAAAGCTAAAGTAGCATCGGCCTTACTAGCGGTAACAGAGCTCTTAGATAATGGTACACCTGAGTTTTACAAAGGGATATTTTTTTGTGGTTTGCGTTAGCCCCGGTAGCGCAAATCTCGGTGGCGAGCAATTAGTTGTAAGAACGTACCACAACGTACACCCCTTGTTCAGAATTAGTAGTTGCTAATTACTTTGCAATTTCTAACGGTATATATGGCTCGTACCATTCTTGTTGAAGAAATTTTCTTTTTACATCACACATAGCCCGTACTGGTCTCAGAGAGCTAGCGTCACCTACCAATTTCTGTTTATCCATATGTTTTCACCCTGCGCATTAGCCCCTCTTCTTTAAACGTTCGAATATCTTTGACCTCATGCGGATGCGTCGATGACTTTCTCGGCCATATCCAACAACACGTCGTAGAATCGTTTAGGTACCGTACATGTGCTTAACAGTGCAGATCATACAGCAAGGCGTGACAAAAACATCAGCAGTAATAGGACACAGATTCGCTTCTGCCAATGGGTTAAGTGAGCGGGACCAACAGTTAGTGCGTCTGGCCGTTTCCTTTGTACGCCACCGGTGAAGTTATAGTTGTAGCAAAGTCTTTTCATTTCGGACTTTTTTCCCTACGTTAGAATCGAGTAATGAACGAACGGTGGGGAGTGGGGGCGGGTGGTGGGGGGATTGACAAGGGCAGTCTCGCCTCCCTTGGCGGCCCACTGCCTCAAGGCATTGAACGTTCGGTAGCACTACGCTGGGCTGCGCTGTGCAGCTTTCCTGCCACCAGGCTGTTGGCGGTAATACATTATTTAAGCCAGTGGAATCTATGGGGTAAGCTGCCGGCCTTGACTGTCCCTCGCTAGGTGGCTTTTTGCCTTTCTTAATGGCCATAGTTGACACTGACGTTAGAATGGATGGCAGGTTGGCTAGCATGCTTTTTCACTTTTCCTATCCTATCCGCCGTATTACCGCCAGTTGCTGGCCGCGCCTGTCTTTGCTGGCACAGCGTCACTGTTTTGGACAACTCCGGATTGCTACGAGGTGCTATGCTGTACACTGTAGGCATTTCATAGGAGACCTCATAACTAGCATCGGTGTATTCCAACGTCCATTCTTAGAGACAAGCAGTGAAAGCGTAGGCGCTGGTAAAGGGAACATAACGCAGTCGTGTGTATTCTATCGTGAGGGGGAGAGGAAACAGGACGTTCCTACAAGGTTCGGTGTACATCGAAAGAGTGCGGTTCGCTAGCGTTGCTATCATTATCTCGTTCGGGCAGAAACTATAGCTAAACTACAAAAGATGAGCATAGATACTCAGCTACACACTGCAATATAGCGCATATGTATAAACAAACTTGCCGTCCTGTAAATAAGAAACACAGTAGCTAGTTATGTCACCACGCTACGTTAGTATTAGAAGTAAGAGATCGTTGGATGGAATCTCAGTGTGACGAAGCAAGGCGTTCTATGGCGGCCGTTTTCCTCCTGTATTCTCGATGTAATGTATAGCGTAAGCCTACTTGCCAGAGAAGGGGAAAAGTGGCAGCGCTTCTGCCTGAAGTTCCTCAGTTAGTAAATAGAATCTAGTAATGCAACTCTTAACTCTAGATCAACGGCTTTATGTTGGTCGCTGATCACCTGCAATCACCAGTAGTCCCACATAGAATTGTAACTGATCGATACTGTCAGTACCTAATCAATGGACAGTAACATCGGCATTGGTAATTACTATAGAATAAATTCGAAGGTTTTCTATACATTTAATTGGCCAAACGCGCGTAATCTTATTATTCGATATATAGTAAGGAGCTAATTACCCTTGAGTGCAATTACCCGACTTTGCTCGCCCTTCAAAGCCCACCTGTTCTCGAGCTGTCACGCACGCTTCTATCTCTTCATGTGTTGCGGGCTGAGTATTACAACGAACATTCAAAAGTCAGGAGTAGCTGAAGCCGCCGGCACAAATCAGCACTGCCTTTATTCCTAAAAGGCTAGAGACCGGATGCGTTCAGGCCAGTCGACGGCCTTGCAATGAACGACAATTGTGTTGTATGCGTAGGCAAACAGGAGTTTAATTTTAGACCTCTGTTCAGGAATGTCTGCGCTTCTTCCACTCGAATGAAAATAGCCCGAACGGGCTGGACGCGCTAAAACTAACTAGTTCAACGAACGCTACCTAAACTCCTAGGATGCAACAATTTTTACGCGCTGTCAGAATAGGAACACTTGACTGATTAATGCCGTCAAATGTCTTTCCAAAGTGGAAATTATGTAAGCGTTCATACAATAGATCGTCTATATAATGGACATCGTGAACTAGAGCGGCCACATTGATGGTGACAAACTATCTGTACGGTATCGAAATCGGAGGCTATCTGCTTTTAGTGAGACTTAAATAGTTTCCAATATGTCTACTTCGATTGGATACACTGGGACTGATCATAGGAAAAACTCCGATTGCAGCTGTCGAGCTAATAATGGTAGATGCCTCTTCACGCAACGAAGAGGGCTATAAGAGCTCTTATGATTCGGATTGGCCCTATTTTACTTTAATAGAGCTAATAATCTAAACCCTGAATTCAAGGGCTGCGCTGATAGATAACATTTGGAATCCATGCATAATTATAATCAGTTTGAGAGCAGCACACGATGATGATAATTAGGTCCTGATAGCATGCTTACTTGAAACTTAGCTTGCCTGCTTGCAGTTAACTGAATTTGGCGTTTTTCAGAACGGATTCAAATCAGCTTAGATCCGCCGCATCAGGTCATCGATATCCTGACCACCGCCACGTTCAAGTGTCGTACGAATGCGTCCTATGCCAGTATCGTGTGGATGCATAACGGAAAGGCGATCGATTCCAGCTCAAGGTAGGAATCTGCTATTCACTGATTCATTAAACATAGTACCTTGCATTTGAGCTGTGTTGCTGAAAAGGCATAATGTTTTCCCAAAATGTTCTTCGTGTATAAGTATGTATGCTCCACTTTACGCTTTTCTGAACGATGAAACATTTCGCATTCTATATGAGGGACAGAATGATTTTGAATTCCACTAAAACAGGCCATTCTTCGTGGAGTCACTCCTGCCCTTTGACTAGTACTATGTAATTCATCTGAATTTGTTCTGAAACTGATGTGGTCATGCATCCTGTGTTGCTTTGTCAGCTTAAGGGAGTGTCATGCTGTTATCACGGATCGAAAGGCGCAGCAGTTGAGTGGGGTCACAATGGAAGAGTCCAATGCATAAGGCTTCCTCTCAAAGAAGGACGCTACAGGGCCGTTTTAATTTCCATATCTGAAACGAGACCGACCTTCCCAATTGTTTCGACAACCAAATGAAGTAGAGTTTCGGTGCCACGTCGGGCAGCCAAATGAGGCTCAGCGAATGCTCATCCTATTTCGCTTCCTCATTGCCTGCTTTACCATCGGCACCACACGTCAGCCACGCCGACTTTGGATCTGCTTCACAACCAAACCAGTCCACTATTTACAGTCCTTAGATATCTCCCGTCTGCTCTCTAAGGGCGGTTAACTCGACATGTTCCACGGTGTATTCCCAGGTTCCTCATCGTTCAAACCCCTAGTTATGTTCGTTGTTCTCTTCAGCTAGCCGTTGTCTTCATCGGGATTTAGTCCACTTGAATTGGCCTGATAGTCGCACAATGATTTTCATCGGCAAGGCTTCGCTTTCCTTCTTCTGGCTAAATGGTAAAGAGGCATTCCGTCGTTTCATTTCGTCGTTTACTATATATCCCTCCATATGGCCCAGTTCGTGGCTAAGCACAGCGAGCAAAGGCGTTCCATGCCGCGTGACGGCCTAGCCACTAGGCAGTCATAACAATTCCTCTGATTTCAACTGACCGTGCAGACGATGCAGCCAAATACAGCAACGCTTTTTGCTTAAATACCGCCTTTAATGTCATAGCCATCAGCATCGTTACCACGGCGGTCACCACTGCAGTAACCGCTGTTGTTTTTTCTGCTTTTATTGTTGTTGTTGTGGTGTCTTTTGCTGTTGATCGTACGCACGAACCAACAGCAAAGGGCAATTACACGGCCAGTACCAGCGTGCTCGCTTGCCCCTTGTTTCCTTTTGTGGAAATGTATGTACAGTACGCTACTTACGCATGCTTGCATGCGTAACCTGATATAGCTATTCGTGTGAGCGTAAGACTGAGAAGACAAGCGAAAGTGTGTGTCTATACATTTGTGGTGCGTGTGTGTATATAAGAATAAAGCGATAACTGTTGCCGCCTTCATCGCTACAAC
>NW_019214207.1:112579-141133 GCF_002532875.2 Varroa jacobsoni | reverse complement strand
TCCCTCTCTCTCTCGTATTTTCTTTCATGTTCGTTTCCCTATATATATACTGGCATGTAAATATTGAAACAAGAATACAAATTCAAACAGCGAACACATAAAGCGAGGTATCACGTATTTTCGTCTGTGGGGGGAGGATCCTGACATCATTGCCGTCATCATTATTGGCCACCAATACTAGCATTTCCGTGTCGATCTACTTTTGCTGCGGCCTCTGTCGTCACTGTTCAGCCCACATACCAACGGGCAAAATAAAAATAACGCGGCCATTTGAAGGTGGTGGACAATAACCGAACGCGATATACAAAAAGTAGTTATTACGACAGCATGCAGAAGTAGCTTTGCTTGCGGTGCAGCAAGTTGAGCCTACATAATTGCGAGGCCGCATACAATAAGATCTTTGAATTGCCCTATTCCGACTTTTCACCATAAGTCGTAACGGTGTGTATTTTGGTTCGCTTGTGCCTAGCTTGTCATACAATGATACAGTATCTAGAAACATAGAAATAATGAGACCGTCAAAACCGCTGCGACTCCTGATACTTTTATGATCACTAGGAGATGAGGCAAAGCTTTGCGTAGCGACAGCGGATAGGGCAGATTCGATCTGGAGTAGGAAAAGGGGATTTCTTTGCTCGAGACCGAAATCTTACTGCTGCTGCGCATGTAATTTATTAGACTCCCGTGGGAACACTTCAGGAGATATATAACAAAGTGTAACACCGTGTAGTCGGTCCATGACATTAACCAAATCGAGGATCCGACGGGCTCGTATAGAGAGATAGAAAGAGAGAGCGAGAGAGGTCACAAGCAAAACGGACCCGGAAAGAAAGGAAACCTGAGAAGACGCTACTGGACAACCAGTGCACACTGAAAGACGAATCAAAGAGACTAAACACATCGTTCAATGTTGAAGCATTAGACAATGAAGAAGCAGGGCCGGGTTGGGCCGGTAAGGATTTGTCAGAATTGCCTGGCCTCGACTGTCAAAGTCCTACAGGATGAAGACATGGACATTCTCTCTCCACGCCCTATGGCACGACTGTCGCCGAATGGAAATGACCCAGACGCATCTTTATGCTCATGGGACGGCGGCATGGGTCTTTGCGACGCAGAAGCATTCAAAGAATAGAGAAGTTACGACTGCCGTCTATCTCTATATTTTTAGCCCCCGCCCGCCTCCACCGTGTCACACAGTCAGTAGAATTCCATCGCAAATATCCCCTGAAAACTGTAATGCAGAGAAGGAGCTTGAAGACACTGTCCCATAGAGCATTTTGGGAATGGCTAGATGCAGCGGCGACGGACACAAACTATTCATTTTTTTTGTTGGTCCTATTTGAGCGGTGGCGAATATTCAAGGAATGTGCCTATCAAAATAGCTAGATGTCTCTAAGTTGTAGTCCTTGTTCTTCTTTTTTTTTTCTGACTCCTCATACTTGGCCATTCTAATGATGTTAATTTTTCAGCCCTCTCAACTATTCCTTTAATTACTGCCTGATTCCTAACTATATTCTAATGTGACAGGGTGTCAACAGAAGATGGGAACACTGCACTTTGTACAACGGTGTTGTATGGCGCATCATATATGTTCCTTTCTCTGCTACTCTATATTGAGTTCCGGTTTCCTGCCATTGTTCCAATTTTTTGTTTTTAGCTTGCTAGATGTTTTTCATCTGTTCAAGATTAACTTGCGGTTTGCGCTCTCTGCCTCTTCTACAGTTGCCCTGAAACCGCAAAACACGAAGGCGAAGCCTGTGGCCGTTGTCTATAATAGTGGCCGGTGCTTACTTCGCGGTATCTCGCTTAATTACATGAACTAATTGGCGGGCTCGAATGTCAGCCATCTGCATTCGAGGTTAACCCATATATTGGGCGTAGTATTTCCACCGGAGCTTTCCCGAGTCTAGGTTCGAAGGCTGGCGGCAACGGGAGACCGAAAGAATAGAGAGCAAATCCGTATTGGATTGAAGAAACTCCTACTAATGCTGAACGTGATAACCTAATGACTTTCAGGTTTACCATCTATAAGTCGAAGGAAGGTAGTTCGCTGACAATACATAGAGTCACGATGGCCAATTCCGGCATCTATCAGTGTTTCGTATCCACCACGGCGCTTGTACAAGTCGCCCAGGCATCAGCTGAGCTCAATGTTTTAGGTGAGTGATAATTTAATCTTTATAAGGGACAGTATTTGTCATACATATGGAGACATAGCGACGGCTGATTTTGGCAACAGCTTTTTATTTGAGGATCCTTCGATTTACCCATTCCGAGCTGAGAGTTAATCTACTTATTAAGGATATTACACTGTTACCAATCACAGTTACAATTGCTGATATGTATCGAGCTTCGCGCTGCCGCTACCAATACCTGTTCCCTTAATTGTTCTGTAACATGTAATACATGGCACGTTTTTTTTGTATCACTTGTGCTTGTTTTCTTACACAGGAACACAGCCGATCTTTTTTGAAACGTTTAAGTCGGCGGTATTAGAGGAAGGACACTCGCTCATGCTTTCTTGTAAAGCCAAAGGGATACCCGCACCATCGATTGAGTGGTTTGTCGACGGAATACGGTATTCAAATGTTCCCGACCTTACAATACCCAGGTATGGAGTAGCCAGGGCTTTTGACAATCTAACAGATGTCATCCACCTTATTAAATAAGACGTTCAACGTTCAAATCCTATACAAGCACATCATATACTCAAACACAAACCCCTATGAAAGTGGGAACAATGTACTGCTTTCAAAGCTCCTAAATTATAATAAATGCGTAATGCCTGTCAGGCGTTTTATAAATAACGAAGAAAATATAAGTGCTCTAGTTCCGTTGTGAGGTTTCTGCTGGCAAATGAGAACCTATCCTTGCTCATCATCGTGACTATGATCACATGTTTTCTAAAACGAAGCTCTTCCAGGACGGCGGGTCTACTTTTTCTAGAAAGAAGTGTTAACAACTACATACAACATCCCACTGTGACGACCCATTATAAAACAAGAATTTTCTTTGTTGTTACTTCAGAGTGGATGTGTCCAATGCAGGCTTCTACACGTGTGTAGCCACCAATGAGCTAGGTTCGAACAGTCACACGGCCCGTGTAGATATTTACGCCAAAATACAACGCAAAGTTGCTACTCGATCGATGACAGTCACTCAAGGGAGTCGGGTCGAGGTGTTCTGTTCGTTCGCAGGATATCCCATCGATTCTGTTATCTGGATGAAAGGTAAGCACTCTTTAAGCAGGATGACTACGCATAGAAACGCAAATTGAAGGCATGTCTGAGCAGGTCGATGCGACGCCAGGGGGTTGAGCGAGTAGCAACAAGGCAGAAGGAGACGCAGTAAATGCTTTCTTTACCCATTTATCAAAGCGAGAGCTTGTTGACACTCGCGGCCCCGACTAGTTCTCGGTTCTCCTCGTGGTTGCCGACGTCCGCCGTCAAAAGCATGTGTCACTTCCATGCGGTTCCCTCTTCCTGTACTGTTACAGAAGGGCCGATAGCGCATACCGCTACGGCAGGCCATGCTCCACTCATGGCCAAATCTATGTTCTTACTATGGGGTCCTTGCTCATCTTGTCTCATCTTCCGCGCTGCCGAGCTTTGCTCGGATCTGCTTTTCCGCTCGGGGAGACCATGCCACTAGAAGATTGTTAACTAGAAGAGCCAACAAGAGCCGCCGTTTTCTGTTAAACATTTGTATATAGGCGTATAACGTAAGTTTAAGACGCGTTAGCCATGGCTCAAGATAAGACGAGCTGGTCTATTTTTATATACAGCAATTCGCTTATTCGTTATCTAAGAGTGTATAAGAGGGATACTTTTGTGTAGTGAACATTAGCGTGTAGCTAGATTAAACAGGAGTCTTCTTTTTGCTCTATAACAGGTCAACTTAGTTATAACTATAACTAGAACTCATACTGATTTACCGTTGACGTTTGACATTAGCTTTCCGCGCTTTTTTCTTGCAGATGGTGTCCGCCTAAATTCGTCGTCCCGGCATATGCTACGCGAAAACGGAATACTTGTCATAGATCAATTACAAGCTCCGGCCGACGGGGGCGAGTACATTTGTACGGTAGAAGGGCCCAGTGGCACGATCACCTCGAAAACTGTCCTCGACTTCAAAGGTGAGTGTCTATCTGTAAGTCTGTTTATTCAAAGACGATAGTCGACAAGTTTTGAAGCGCTCAAGTAAGGTAGGTGCCTGGTCGTCTGAGAGATTTTTTCTTACTCTGGACTGGCAAGTCCTGTTCGAAGCTGTCGTTCCTTGAGATATGCGGCCATCGGTGTAACCTGATTGGATAGCAGTCGAAAGGGCGCATACATCTAGTCAAAGGGAAAGCCTTCCCTTCGCTCAATATTAGCCCTCTTCTCTGCTTCCACACTCTCAGCTGTCTTTCATGTTGGATAGGGCCGCGTGAAGCACAGTGTAGGAACTGACACAAAGATGGCAACAACGCGGCCACCGACGATGGCGAGAAGAGAAAAAAGCACACTCATTAAAGCATCCATTAGGCTGCCGAGCGTCTCGAATGGCCAAGTCTTCGCCGAAGAATGGCGCTCGTCAGACATGTCCGACGGGTTTATGCTTTTTCTCCGTCTTCTCCGCTCCAGCTTCGTCTTCTTTTCCTTAGTCGTCTTCACTGGCGAAACTGCCGTCGTCCACATTGAGCAACTGACACCCCGGGCGAAAAAAGTACACGCTATCGTCACCCATTCACCAAGCGTGCTTGCTGCCTTACTACGACTACTTGCCTGCTGTGGCTTTCTGCCATACGCGTGGACACGCAACGGCTGTCAGTTCGACCAGAACCGATTCGAGAGTTTTCAAATGCGTCAGGACGCTGTCATCCGCGTGGCCGCATACCCGCATCGTGAAATAATAACTAGCCAAACCGCAGCCCAGAACGTTCGCTAAAGCTAAAGTCCGAAGACTCAGCCTTACGCTTGGCTGGTACGCAGCAATAGTGGGCCTTTGCCGTAATGACACCAGAGTGGTGCACAGCATCGAAACCTTCTTGCCGAAGCGAGTGAAGCCTGCGGAAGCGATAGAACTTGTGACAATGTGCACTATACGTCCACCTTCGATGCCGGGATAAGTGGGTGACTCGTGCGCTACCAAAGATTTGCGTGTTCGTATAGTGAAGCTGTGTTTGTATTCTCCCAGAACTTCGCCAAGGCCCAGCAGATCTAAGGCATCAATGTGCCTGTGTTAACTTGCTCGGGACCTCTGCTGCTGCTGCTGCTTTCAGTACTCCTAAATAAATAACCAACCACTTCTCGTCGTCGCCTTTATTGTGGTGTATGTGAGTCAAAAGGCTAAGACAGAAAAGGGTAAGGCCGTGCTCATACCATACCCACTGCAGAATTGTCACTCTCACGTGTCCCGGATGATAGCTAGTCTTTATATTCGTTGACTCACCACGCACGGACAAAATCAGTTCAGGTTTACAGGTGGAATCGTACATACGCCTCCATTGCCAGCCAAGTGACAATTATACAGGTGCTAAATGTTACACAAAGGTAATCACGAACAACAGTCCCTGCCAACATTCGCAAAATGGTCCCGAAAGGTCGGCACGACTTGTATCCACAAGGGAGCAGAGACAAAAAGTGGTAGTTAAGTGAAGAACTGCCTCTGTGCAAAATATTCTGTTATCGTGGACGCGTTTGTTGCCATAATGTAACGAATCGATCAAACGAATGGAGCTCCGCCGTTTCCCCCTCTTCAGTGCAGTCCGTGTATATGCGGGACATTTTCACTAGCCACCTAGGTGGCCAGGGCAAACGAGACAATTGCTCAGTCATCATTTGCTGATTACTGGTAGAGCTGTTGCAGTTTTCTCGAAAATATTTTTCACTTGAAAATTCATTTTTTTATACCCTATCCACAGTTGCCTACTGCAAATACGCCTTTTTTTACTTTGTTGCCTCAAATGTAAGAAAGACGAGAGGCTATCGTTGTATAGGTTTTAAGATCTAGCACGAAAGCCGGAGCAGCGCTCATCACCCTACAGATTTAAACTCTCTATAGAATTGTACCTTAGGCCTTACGTTGTCCTTTTTCTCGTTCAGCTTGTCCAGTTTTTGTAAAAAGAAGTTTCCGATGGCGATGGGGACCGCAGCGTACAAGCAAGAAGATACACTGAGAAGTTCACAAAGCGAGGCCCAACAGAAGAGAGATCGAAAAGAAAAGGGGTTCATAGTGCTAGAGAAACACTAAAAAAGAGAAACAAACACTATATGCACGGTACAGAAAGAGTTTTGTTTAAGCAGACATTTCCTAATCGCTACTCATTTACAGTCGCTTATTTTGCTTCTCTCTCGCTTTCTTTCTACCTTCATTTCTTTATCTACCTGAGTTTGGCGGGTTAGTAGTTAAAACCTTCCCCACGTTTCCGTAGAGCAAATTTCAAAAAGTTCAAAAAAAACAATCGGCGCTACGCTGAACCGGTCCATTGCGGAGGCGAGAGGAGGCGAGGCTGAGGAAATGACTGGAGTTAAGTCGGAGAAGGCTTTTGGAGCTTTATCTTATTGTTTTGGCTAGACATCGTTGTACGTCCGTGACACCGTCGTACGCGGAAAGAAGCCGCGGAACGGCAGGAGTAGTTGAGGACTCGTGGGAAAAAGGCGGCCAACGACAGAAACCACCAGCATCCGAAGCAATCCAATGTCGGTGCCGTTGTCGTTCCACAGTTAGACCAAAGTCGACGTATAGCCTTAGGGTCACCCCGCCGCAGCAGCGGCAGCTCTACTAGCGCAACTCTTAGTGGCGAGAAATGAACCTGGTGAAAGGGTGCGGTCGATATGTGGAGCAGCTGAACATCGAACTTAAGATACTGGAGGTCTTCGTCATCGGCCTATTTTTTTTCTACCAATCCCACAACAATTCCCTCCGCTTTACTCCTCTGTTCCACGTACGACGGCGTCAGAAACATACAGTGACTACAGGGAACTGTGCGAATTGGAGAGACCAGCAGTACACGTTGAAACGGCAGAGTAACGTCGAGCAGCTTTGACCGATTGACGAACCCGGGTTGTATAAATAATTCAGCCGTCATAAAATAGTTGCCGCGACGGCGTCGTTAAACATAGTTTTAACCACAGGAAAGCTGTTGGTCCCGAGGCGTTTCCGTTCGCTCCTCTCTGCCGTTGCGGAGGAGCAGCCTTATAGCAGAACAGTTGTCAAACTTCAGAGCTTTTGGGGTGCGAGGACAGATGAGAATTGGGAGGTTAGTTTGCGGCAATCTTTCGTTGCTGTAGTCACCAAGCTCTGAACTAAAGGGGTCGAAAGTAAAGGGAGTTTATGAGCAGTTCTTGGGTAGGAATACTGCAACGAGGGATGTTGGAATGGCTTTTTCTGGGAATACATGCGGACTTACTGGATCGCTGGGCCACGTTTTCGTGGCCGTTTAGGCCGCAAATCGACGCGACTCTTCTTTTTTCATGTTCTAATCGTCACGCCTGTTGCCGGTTGCTCCACCTATCTACAACTGTAATCTTCAACTAAACGCTTGAAGCGGCCTCTTCTAAAAAACCGTTAGGGTAGAAATAATACTCCTTTTGTTCGCTCGATACCTTCTGGTTGCATAAGTCATCTGGAACACCACATTGATATCCCCTGTAGGAAAACATTCAGTAGCGTCTGCATCGTACAGGTGTACAGACCAGCTTTGTACTATTATATTGCTTCAAAGCGTGATGTATGATTCTTTACTTTGCGTTTACTCTGTAATGGTAGTTCATCCGATAAGGGGACGATACCTGGGTGTAAATGCACGGGAGCAGTTGGCTTAAGTTATTATCATTATTGCTTAGTAAGTTAGTCTAACAGAAAAATTTCCTCCTCTGTCCTATTGAAACTTAAGTGCGAGTCTGACTGCGTCTTCTTTGCATGAAGGCCTAAATTCATTAAGCTTGGGAGAAGAATGCCAATCCAATTTAGTCTATCGAACTTACCTACACCAAAAAAATTCAATTAACTTAATACATTCAATACAGGCTCATATACATCGACTTAAAACGATTTTGTAGCTAACAGCAAAAGTCTAACCTAAAAGCAATGGATTTCTTTCTTCTAAAGAAAAACAACGCTTTTTCGTCACCGAAGTCACTACTTACCCCCGCATTTAGTTTAGCGCTAAAATTTCGTATAAGTTCTCGTAATGACGCGCATTGCGCGTTGGCACTTTCTTCCGGTTCGTTTATTTCCGTGCAGCCTGGAATAGCAATTTGTATATTACGTTCCCAGAAAGCAATAGACAGAGGGAGAACCGAAAAAAGAAAAAAAAGAAAAAAGGAAATTACAGATATCTCGACTTAAACAACATTCCTTCACTATAACAGAACCCGTTTAGCTGTAAACAAAATTCAGCGACCGTCTATGTAGTATATAGGGCTCTACCGGCAGTACGAATATCGTTAATCTCTATTGGGCCAGAGCAAGACTTAGGATTGCTCTTTCGCTTCGTCCTTCTTGTCGCTCTTTGGTCGCTTCTTTATTACTAATTCTACGATCCTACACCCGCGTCAGCTTCGCCAGTTTCGACAACTGGTCTTTCGCTAGTTGCTAGGTTTTTGGTTAATTACACAGAAACCTGTAGTCATGACACGAAGACTAATTGATCTGGCAACTTTGCTGAGAAGAGTGGACATTGGTAGCAGGAGTTTCTGCCCTAATTCAGGCTTTACCTATTGCCACTGGTACAGAACGTAGCTGCATCATTGTGACCCCTTAAGGGACTCTACCCCTATCCCTTTCTCCCTAATTTCGACCATGCATTATCCCTCCAATTGCTATTTTCCTCTATACTTGCCGCATTAGCGCGATGCAATATTCAGCCCATTGTAGCTGCCACCAAGTAGTAACAATTTTTCGTCTCTTTGCTTTGTTTGTTTACTATCAGCTCGCGATTTTGGTTGCTTTTACCGCGACTGCCGTTGTTATCGGTGGTAAGCTAAGCGGCCAAATACGTCTGGCGCAATGTTTCACGAAGAGTATCTCAACAACTTGGTACCATCGAATAGGTGTATGGTAGGTAAGATATACCATCCACTTAGGCCCAACTTGACCGACGAGGTGGCCAACAGTGGCGGATAGCCGGAGCGCTGTGCAGGCAAACAGGCGAGCGGGTGCAGTTCGTCGAAGGTAAAAGACAAACGACCCTTATTAAGCCACGGCCGAATACGCCAAGGCGTATTGTCTGTCCCCTAGAGTGCTTCACAATCTCCAGGTCGCTTTTTCCTACCCGCTTTCTATCGCTGCTGCGAAATTATAGACAGAATAAAGAAGAACAGCCAATGGGACCAACTGTGCTTACGCATCGTAGACAGAAGAAGCGACCCTAGAAAAGTAGAGACTGTAATGACAGCGGCACCAGAATCAAGCAATGGTTGGCTATAACACTATTCTTTATGTGAACGCCACAGCATGAGCAGCGTGAACGAGAATGTCAGAGACGCAGACAGTCAAACGTTCAGTAAGCATCTTGTGGACCATTTTGAACGACGTTTCTTTTGGTAGTCTGGCAGCTAACAGCACTGAAGCAATAGCGCTGCGAAGGACATAGGGAGACAACGTCACTCCACTTGGCTACCATAATACTACTACTAAACAATGGTGGAAACTGCAAACCAAGCTAGTGGCCAGATTCTCAGAGGGCGTAAATTTGAGTTAGATTCTTAAGGCTCTAGCTAGTGGCTGTGCGGACGGCGAGAGCGAAAATTGTGTGTGGGTTTTTGAAACGAAAGTGGAGGAATCATAGGGAATTGGCGGTCGCAGCATCTTAGCAGACGACCCCAGAGCGTTGAAATTTTGTTGCAGAAGCTGCAGCTACTACTGCCGCCTTCACGGAAGGAGCTGGTCAAGACGAGTTGAGTAAGGGGCTGTAGACACAATAGGCGAAAAGACTTATATAAAGAGAATGTATTTGGTACTTGTCATGAATTACGCGACGTTCACGTTACCTCCCCTCCCTCCCCGCTTCTACGTTTCTCTTTTGGCTTGCCATCATACGAGAGCAACAGCTAAATTAAAAGTGCGCTGTTACATTAGTGAAATTCTGCTGTGTGAGACAATGACCGTTTCTGAAATTAAGTTCTGCACTAGAGTGGGTACATTTTTGAAGGGAACTTGGACTTTATCATAGCGGGTTCGTTTACTATAGGAAGAAAAAGTGCCTTATGAGGAGAAAAGGAAACGGTCCGAGCGCCAGATATGTTAAGACTCTTAGTTTCCAAATTTACTTAATAAGCCATCGCTCTTTCTTTGTTGCTTTTTCATCTAATTCGCCAAATATACTTGATATCTTTTATAGTTCTTCTTTGGATGCTTATGAAGCATCCAGCTTGTGAAGCTTAACCTATTTATACTTGTGCTGTTTCTTTCTGTTCACAGTGCCACCCCAAATCGACACCCATTTCTTCCCAAATAAAATCGAGGTGGAAGAAAGTTCCCGGGCACGTCTTCTTTGCTCGGTGTCGAAAGGCGATACGCCAATTAGAATCAGCTGGATGCGTCACGGTAAAATTCTTGACACGGTACCAGAAGGTAGTGTTCAGTACTCGGACGATTCAGCTATGATTAAATTCAAAAAGGTTCGTTTTGATGACCGCGGGGAATATACTTGCTTCGCGGCAAATCAAGTGTCATCGGTCAACCAAACGACCATAGTCAACGTTCTTGGTAAGCACGGCCATCTAAATAGCTATACTATGCTCATTTACGCCTACTCTTAGGTAAGTTGTACACAGTATTGCAGTCGATGGGCCCACATGTAAGTCGGCTAACCAGAAGGCGTATCCCCTATTCTAGGTGATTCCGATATCTAGCGGCGCAATAACCCGGATCAGGTCGGCTGAACTCAGAAATTGTGTAACATTAGGCAGAAAGTAAACCATCTATTTGTAGGCGCTTTCTTTTTTTTGTGATAACCGTATGTTGTTTGACAATGATCGTGGTAAGACTAAGAAGATAAGGAAGCAGGAACAAGACATCAGGTAGTCCTGTTGCTTTTTTTTGAGCTTATACGTCAGTTGAGGCTGTCCTAGCTGACTGACACCGGTGGAGATTTATGAAATGGCGCGGATTTAGCGCCGCCGCGAAGCAGCTTACGGTGTTGCGTGCACGTAATTCCGCCCTACTGTGGGGGATCATTAATTCCGTCTTAATATTAGCAACATCCGCTCGTATGTAGAGAGCGGCAGAATTGAATGCAATAGATTTTTTATGACGCTTATTAGGCCGCGACATCCTCAATAACTCGTGAGCGCCAGTCGATGGTCGAATCAATGCAGCTTTGGCTCGCTCGTATTTGACCTTGAAATATCATGTATCTAACACTGTTCTATACTATTGTGTGTTCTGTTACGTCTTATTTCGACCTCATCAATGATTCAGTGGCTCCACGTTGGACGCTCAACTTTGTACAGATTAACATAACATACGCGATTCAAGGCCGAGCATTTCGGGTGGATTGTCCCGCCGAAGGCTACCCGACTCCAGTCGTATCATGGAGTAAATCAGGTAAGACATAAGTGATGATCACATAAGCCGGCTATTATATACACATATGCCTCGAAGTATGGATAAATCGTTAAGATTAAGTAAATATCTCATACTACCAAGAAACCTACCGAGTGTGTTCCCGTCCGAACCCGATTTTTCGCCTCCAAGCTAATTAATGTAATTACACATAAGGTAATTTTGATGACTTTTGTTACTACTTGTATTATTATTCATTAATGGTAGTACTGGGACGGCCAAGTAAATTCGGCCGGGTTAGTTGACCTAGTGTCAAGTATTATTATTCACTAAACCGTTGCGTCTGTTGGAAAGAAGCAAGAACGGAAAAACTAACGTAGTTTAAGATAAGAACCAATATGATTTAGTCTGACAAAAATCTCTGGAATATATAGAAAATTCTAATACTGGAATATATAAAAAGTCCTAGTACCGCTTGAGACGTCACCGAAAGCCAGCTCTCTTTTTTTATCTCTCTGCCTCTTCTGATTTGTATCACATTCTTCCTTCTCGGTTCGCCCTTAGCGTGCACTTGTCGAAGTCTGCACAGCTGAAAGCCCCGTTATTGATTAATGCTTCGTTACTCTGCTCCTCGCTCGAGATTACGGTTTTGGGCGGTATGTCAGTGCAATTTAAAATCTGCAGAGTTGGTGCTGGCTTGCGGAAGTACAAATGCGCTGGGAACAGCGTGCACGCTAGCGGCAGCATGTCAACCGGTCCTCATCAAAGATCGTAGAAAACAGCAGCGGCCCACCAAACCCGGGCGATCCTAACACACCACGAAGTGAAATGGCTTCATTCGCGTCGGAGGGGTGAGCAGCGACAACTACCTCAAACGTGCTAGGGAATGAGTAAGACTGCGGCCGAGCCTGGACATCGATACAACCTGGGCCGGCAATTACTCGACGACGGCGGTCCTGTTGATGACCACATTCGACGCTCCCTAGCTATTCCCACGTATTAGCAAACTGTTTCAAACGTTCCTTGTTCCAAGCTCTGAGAGGATGGTACGGTCGGCTGATTCTCACACCAAAATTATCTCTCAGCTATTTATCCTAAACCGACATCAGGCCATGGGTTCTACTGAAGTATAAACCGCGGCAAAGCCTAAATGCATAGGGACGTAAAAATGGGCAACGGAGAGAGAAATAGAAAGGAAGAAAGAGATCTTAAACCGCCTATAACCAGGGCGTTGCCGAAGTTCGAATCTATATAATAATGATGGCGAATGATGCTGCCTTTGAAACTTTAATGAGATATTTTTGTATGATCATATCGGCTTAGTAATAACTAATGAATGTGAGAAAAGTTACGATTAATACAAATGTTCGTACTGAATTATTCTAAATGCCATGATAAACATAAACAATAGAAGCGTATTGTCCTAGTTTTTCTACTTTTGCTTCAAATAACTATTCACTACTTCAGTGTTGTTAAACTCTCGCTGCATACACGTGTGTAAATCTCTCTATTGCGCAATCATGCATTTTTATCCATTATCTATGTATCTGTGGATGTAGCTCATTCCATTTGTTTGGAGTTGCAATGGTCTGTCCCCGATTGCTACCATACCTGCAGTCTTTGAATTGCGTGACTTGACGTTGGATTTTGAGCTCAACTGCTATTTTAGCTGAAGTCGACGCTGGTGCTCTAATTCGGTGACCTCTGCCCTCACCGCCTTTTGACGGCCGCTTGTTTCTCCAGTCTCTTGAAGAAGGAAAAGATCTAGTTCCCATGATCTCCTATACTGGGCTTGCCTGCGAGCCATGGCAGCGTCTCTCGGCAAGCGCAAGCAGGCCTAGGCTGATCTCCTCATCTGTTTATATCGATATATCGAAACTACTGGAATCAGCCGTCACGTAATTCGGCTGACCCAATAAATTGCCTACCCTTTCCTCCGGGGAGATTTTCGTTGGCTCCGTTTCCGTTTACCTCGTTTCGAGTGGTCCTCTTTGGTCCTCAGTTTCTCAATTGTCTTCGGTTTCGTATGCTGCCCTTTGAGTCGCCTCTTCCAGTGCGTTTCTTGTTCCTCAGTCAGACATCAAGAGGCGCTGCATTTACTTCAGCCCAGCTTGCGGGTAACTGCGGAATGTTTCAGCACATATTAGTGTATTTGATTTGACACGATAACAAGCGGCTGTCTCTGTTTTGCTCTATTTAAGACGTCATACTCAATGCCAATGGTGATGGATCATGGTGATCTTAGCGTACCGTTTGATCAGTTGACCCTTCCTCTTTCTTCCTTGTCACAACGCTAGGCATCAAAGATTTCAGGTAGGTCATGTTGTATACAGTGTTATCCTCACTTTCCAATAGCGCTGTTCGTTCACAGCGCCACCTCATGACAAAAAATAATATATTTTTCAAGAAAAAAGCATACTAGAAACTATGTGCACATCGTAGAATCCCAATTTATGTGAGCCAGCCACTTTCTTAGCCGCTTTACTTTTCCACTCAAAATCCGAGAGCTCAGCCAACATCCTCTCCATTATGGAACAAAGCAGGTAAAGAAAGCGCTGCTTTTCAGATGAGCGGTGGTTCGGAAATTGACGGTTTTCGCTGGATTGGACGATCAGCCAAGGGAAGTCCAGCCTTCGCGTTGTTTGACAACGATCGCTATTGGACAATCTGCTCTGGCGGGACACAAGGAGCAAAGCAAGAGCTACAGAGAAAGGCGTGGAGTCAGCCTAACTGGTCATTCTTTCCCGTTACTCTTTTTGTTATCTCAGGTTTCCTGAACAATAGAGCTGATGTCCTCTGCGTTCTTCCTACGCGCAGGGAGAGACTTTCCGAGCAGCTTGTAACAGCAAGTATCTACTGCGGTACTTCCTGGTGAAGCTGGCGATTTACCCGTTCGTCTTTTGGTCCTTTCGAGAGAACGAAATAGTTGGTTTTTTATATTTAACTTAATCCCCTGCTAATCCCGTGAAGGGCCGGTGGTGGTTTATCGCTTCGCTGCCTGTTGAACTCCTGTCATTAGGACAGAAGAGGCGTTAGTTACTTTCGGACAACTATCCCTTCGTCCTTTTCCGCTGCTCACAGTTGTTCAGGAACTGTATCGCGTTCGTGGTCAGCGGTAGCTGCTCTTCTGTAGTCTCTGTACATCTTAGACCACAGCCAATGAGTTAAGTCCTCATTATGTCGTATCGCTCAGCGGTCAGCGACAAGTGAGTGCTCATTGATCACGTATCAGGAAATCTAAACGCAGCGCTGTAATGTACTCACTGTAATATCAAAGTCTACGTAATGTACCTCAGCTCACGCTTCTCTTTAGAAGCAGTGCCATTTTCGGCTTATCTCATCCGATAGATGTTATAGGAACCGTCCGCACGTCTGGGATAGCACAATGCAATAGAAGCAAAAAGGGTTGAAGATCTGCCAGTCTTTTTTTTCGTTCGGTAAGCGGTAGAAACATACCGTGCAAGCTATCGCGGTTTGCTCTCAATCTTTATGGTCGTACTCCACTCCGCTCTTTTTCGCTTTGTAGTCGTCTGTATTCTCTGTCTAAATTTGCCCCTCTGTCGTTTTCCTCCTTTGATACAATCCGTGATGAATACATCGTAATTATCTTCAATTCATCTATACTGGACGCTGAAGCTAAGGCTGCAGTCAGGTGCTAGTTCACTCACTGAATCTCACTAAACTCGCTCCGAGCCGTGTCCTGCTCCGGTTAACCGTCCATCAACGTGATCATCATCTGCTCATGCTCCTAGCGCTATTGCCTTAATCCATGTAAGTGTCCACTTCCTCTTCGCCAGCCGCCATTGGAATAAAGGTTGGCTGGCCAAGTTGGACAGATTCGGGCTCCGTACGCACTAACAACACGTGCTGCACGTCACCTGTTGGGGCGGCTTTACAAGCCCGGCAGTTCGGCCGGAGTCTCGACGTTCGCCTGTCTTGCCGAACATCGTTTCGTCCTGATCCAGGCTCCGTAGGCCATATAAGGCGCTGTACTCTCGTACGATGAGATTTGCGTTGCGCGCTCAACCGGTCCAAAACTGTTCCTTTCCAGCCTTGCTATTCACAAGCAGAAATAGAACGTAGCTCACCTATGTTGCCCTCCGCTTTCTTCTTTTTTCTTTCCTTTTTCCGCATCATCGGTGTCCAAGTCACGAACTCGTTCACTACACAGAGCAAGTAAAAGGTTTTCGCGAGCAAACAAGCAAGGTAGCACGCGTATCAGATTCGATGAAGCATAGCTGATATGAGACTTCCGTCGCGTAATCTTGTCGGGCATTGCGGTGCTTCTGTTTCAAAATCTTAGGTTATCCAGGCCCTTAAATGATTTCTTGTTTCGAAAAGTCGTAAACTATACACATACACACACACCCATATATATAGTGTAGTTTATTCCATAGTTGCTTTCTGAATTTGGGTTGGTCTGCCGGTTAATACTACCTGCACTTTATTTATGGAATCAACGAGGAGTATTCTAGCAGACGTTTCAACGATATTAGCGAAAGAACTACAATCAAAGCATTACTTGGATCTCGTAGCTAAACACAATGGGTCCAATAAATAGGTATACAGATGGTCTATGAGTTTGAGCAAGGGATAACAGTCCAGTAGTATGATAAATATACGCACCGGTTTGCAGTGTAACGATACTGCTGAGGTGTAGTTATGTGAGAAAAAGCATAGCTAGCGCGGAACGGGTTCAAGCAGCAAACGCAAACAATTGCCACTAAGGGGCTAACAGCCGCTGAGGACTATTTAAGATGCTTCGAGCAGAAACAAAGCTTTAGTTATCGATTTAGCTCTTCATGGCGAAAATGGGAAAGGCTTGAAAGATGGCGAATGAACAGGTCCGCCAAGACCACATTCAACGCATCGAGTGCATCCACACAGAGAGGAAACGCGCAATTTTCACACCTGTATTTACAGTGTTTCATCGACAATGAGTCTGTGCTGTTACTGCCATTTGTATTTCTTTTGGACTTGGTGCTTTCGACGCTCTTTTCGCTCAATGACCTGAGCAATTTAGCTCAGTTACGTCCTGTTTGTCCTACCTAATCGAAATATCGCTCATACAATTGTACGTTGAAGCCATCTTCTTTCTATTCATTCCTCATACACATTGTTTTAATGATCACAATAGGTATATACGAAGGTACGCAGGCCCAGCGATAACAATGGACAATTGTTCTTTGTTTATTTGATCTTCTGCCTTATTCTTGTCAACAAAATAACTAACGTTTTGGCATGACGAGTTCCATCTCGCTTCTGAAGGCCAAACAAACAAGACATGTTACAACGCAATAATCTGCATTTAGTCTGTTTATATACATATATATATATATAAACAACTGACTGACAACTAATTCGTTGAGTGTGCAACCGCGTTGGTAACAAGAATAAGCTCTCGCAGTGTGTCGTTTTTTTTCGTACTCATTATTTTGAACCTTATGGTTATCGATACCGATGCACGAGGTCATTCTTCAGTCGGATGAAACTCACATTTGGGATTGGGGAACTCTAAGCGAACGAAAGCTTAGCACGGGGAAAAGGCAAGGCCGTTGTAGGGGGGAGAATAGTGCAATCGCAGAGCTACAATAAACCTGTTCGACCAACAGCGTTACTATAGCCAGGCTACGCTGCTTTTACTCTTGAGACAAAGGGTACGCGTAGCGAACTGTATTATGCTGGAAGAAGTTGCCCGCGCGTAGAACTTCGGCTCTGTTTGCAACTGATTTTGCAACAAGTGATGGAGTTAAAGCTGCCCCTGTTTCTTTTGTCTTTACTGCGCTCTTAGCCATACTTGCAGGGGTCTATCTGGTTCTGTGCCATTCACATGCGTTTTCCGTTTTCTGAGTTTTGGATACCGCACCGGCTTAGGTTTGTCTGCAGGCCACAGACGTATACGGATAGTTGATGCTTACCGTCCACTAGTAGGGCCTGATGCCATTACAGTTGTCGTTGTTTACCCGATGCTGTTGGCATCCGTGGGAGTGTGCAATACTATAGAACCATTTTAGGGTCTTTTTGTCGGCGCGGCAGAAGGAGGTATGAAACTGACCTCGGCTCTAATGCAATTCTGCATCGACCACTTTGTCAGTTCACAAACCACGAGCTGGAGATGCAGACCAAGCGGCACGGTGCCGGCTGGCAGCCACGATTTCGGACGTTACGACGCACGCTAGAACAAACAAGAATAAACACGACGTTTATCCCTGCTCGAGCAGCGACCACATAAAAAAGGCCATCCCGATGCCATTTTGGACACGACAAATGCTCGACAAACGTTGAAAAAGATGGGGTCCAGTAACGACCAACCTCCTAGTTCCAAAACAGAACGAACAGAACAAGATCTTACAAGGAATAAGGAAAACTGAGAAAGTAAAAATTATATAGCCCGAACGGATAAAATGAGTCTGCGTAGTCGGCCTGAATGTAGTTGACTCACTCGAAGATGCTTCCTTTTAACTGCTGTCGTTTTGTTCGATACCAAAGAGTATTTTCTGTTGGGGCAATTTTGGTTTCTTGATTTTATGCCCTATGCAAAGTTAATTCATCGCAAACTATAAATACTGAAGTGACCTTAAACTGTCTATTGCATTCGTGAAAAAAAGCATATTTGTGTAAAAATGACTAATGTACGCGTGGATATTATTCCTATATCTTCAGGTACTTCAGCTGCTTTTCATTGTCACCAATTCTTTTGTATATGAACACTACGCTGAGCAATCAATTCAGACAGACGCAACAATCGTGGTCAAGTTCATCATTATAACTTGATTATCAATTTTATGTAAGAGTGTCCAAAACACGCTCCTTTCCCTATTTATAACTGTAGATCAAAAACTCATGTGATTATGACCAATAAGCTGCAAACACGTAATCTCAACCAGTAAGCCACGCGGTCCATCAGAGCGCACGCATTTCCAGCCTGTTAGTAGAAGCACATTGTATAGAATGCGGTTGTACCGAAGCGAGACGACAAAATGGCAAATAGATTTGTCCAGGATGCGTGGGAATCGCCCCGTGTCGGCTGCTGGAGCCGTCTTTCGTACCGCAAAGATAACAAAGGAAACGAATCCTGAACGATAAGCGACCATACCTGAATAATTGTATGTGTGCGCCATATTACTCCTTCGACTTGTCTGCTAGGCAAATAACAGCAGCAGCTGGAACCAAGATTTACCAATGGTACAATGGCGTGACTCGACAAGCTTCGTCATCGTAATTTCGTATAGGTCACGTGAATGGAGGCATGCGGCTCTACCATGCTGCCTGCGCCTGTGTCTACTGCGGGCGAATATTGGTTGACCATAGACACCTACGCACACACACACAGACACACATTGTTGAAGCTCCTAAATCCCCATACGCCATGATTCTATGGAAGCTGAGGCATTTATGAGATGTTAATCTGCGGGCGCACCATAAGAGCTGCTGACCTTAAGGTAGACTGAGGCAGGCTGGGTCATCTTTGGCACGACATAAATGTGTTTATAGTGTGTATACACCGGAGTAAACATTGGTATAAGGCTGAGTAGGACGTAAGTTTTCACTGGCCAAAAATAGGCTCCCAATTCGAAAATGTGATTGTATAGTTGTACTAATGATAATAGTGAATATATAAAACGCATAACCATCGCTTAAGGACTAGGGCTTATTGTTATCCTGTGCTTCTTTCCTACTAGCATATGCATCGTAAACCCCTGCTACCTCTCATCATTTCTAGCTTCAACCAAACTTAGCAGGACGGCCAAAGGCACATGGAAGTGTTGGCTGGACAAATGACGATTCATTAGCTGATACTGTTAGATAATCGTGTATTGTTGAATTGACAACTACCCGCATCCTAAATAGATGCGATTATAAGTCTATGTGGACAAAAATAAATATCGAAGAAACATTTACACTATGAGCTTTTTCCCAATTTTGTTGAAATCTTGCTGAAGAAAATAGCTAAGTATGTTTTGTCAGCATGTTTATTATCCATATATTGCCTATATATACATATGTTATAACAACATGTTTTAAATAGCGTGAAAAAAATCTCGATAAGGGTGGTTGAGTAATTAGCGTTTCTGCTTGTTAGTGGAGTCTGAAATCAAAATGTTCCACAACTTTATCATAATACGATACCAACCACACATATAATCTATATGTTTAGATAGACTATGCAAATTAGACATACCTAAGTCACTTGATAATAGATCGGTGTCTACAAGCATTAGAAAGCTAGCTAACTCATTCGTTCGTTTTCCTAAAAAATATAGCTATTTATTTTGTCTACGTGCAATTTCAGCGGACGGCTCGATGTTCAACGAGATTCTCATCTCAAGACGAGTGTCGGTACATGCCAATGGTAGTCTCATTTTTCGCTCCGTGTTTGCGGACACCGATGCGGGATTCTATCGTTGCGAGGCTCGTAACGGCGTTGGCTTGCCGAAGAAGATGACAACCGAGCTTCGAGTGGAACGTAAGTAGCCGCCCTCAGGGGACGGCCTGAAGGAATTGCTCAGTGTTTACTTGAGGCGAGCCTGCTGCTGTTGCCTGGCTTGTTCACCAGTCTGGCCGCTTCATGATAGCCCAGTTCATCATACCAAAGACGTACAGGCTTTATAGGGGGAGCAGCGGCCGAGAGCTGTGTTCAATAATTTACTTAGGCCTGTCTCTTGCGAGGACTAGTTGGTTCGCAGGGTTCACTCCCACATACAAGGTCTCTCTTGATCTCGTTTCTTCAAGCGGGTTAAAGAAACATCCGCTATACGCGGTACGCTCGCGTAGGAAAGCGCGGGGTATCTAGAATGACAGGGGAAAAACGGGAAGAATGGTGCTGGAAGCAAGACTAGGTCTAGCTGACGGCTGTTTCAGGTCTGAAAACTAACGACTCAGGCCGTACCGACACAGTAGCCTGACCTGCTTTGCTCCCGCGGTTAACTAAATAAAATTTGATCACCTACCATCTCTGCTTACGGCAATGATGTTCACTAACTCTTAGTACCTTTCTCTCTCGCTAACTCTGGCTCGCCCTCGTTTACTCCTCGAATCTCCGTTCATTTCGGGATTTTCTTTATCGACTTCGTTCAATCCCGCCCTCCTGCTTCAACTGGTGGCGGCTCCGCTGCTCCTCTTTCTGAGCTCCCGCCTCAACTCATCAACCGCCACGACGCGCACGTTCTTCCCATGCCGTTCTTTCCCTTTCTACCTTTTTTGTACCCGACAGGTGGACCGCAATTCAGCGAGATCTACCAAACCATCAGCGTGGAACGAGGCGCCCATCTTACCGCATTCGCGCACCTCGCCATAACCGGCAACCAAGCGATCAAGACCAAGTTCTTTTATGAACGTAATTTCCAAACTTTCATCTGTGAACCCCAGAGGTAAGTGTCGACGAAATGTATTACTATAACTGCCATTACTACGACTATATATTTGACGATGGTGGTGCCACTACGGAATGGCTACACATTTATGGCCCTAACGGTGTAATTGTACGGGAGTTTGTGGGTGCCAGTTTGGTCTAACTCTCTCATCGGGACTCAACGACTCCCTTCCCCCTTCGCCTGAACCCAAAGCAGCGCTTCCCTGTGTGATGGTAGAGAACGAGCGTCCAGAGCAGCAGTATCGTCACATTTCCGCCTTAACCACCTCTCCCTACGCCTCACGCGCCCCCGCCTCGAGTTCTGGCTCGCGACGCAACTTCTAGCAATGATTCCCTTTCTCTCTTGCCAGATCGGCGCACGCGCTGCGGAGCAAGCCGCCAGAGAGTTCCGGGTGTCGACGCTGGTAGCCACCCTCACCAGTCGCCTCCGTCCGTTGGCCATTCTGTGACGAATTCGAATTTCCCTACTCCCGATAGTGGTATAGCGTAACGCATGCATTCCATACTGTAAAACCGTTTACCGTTCAGACGCATTTACAATGCATCGATAGCAGTTCAGCTATCGTGACCAGGTAATCATGAAATAGGTGCGTATGAATATTCAGTGTCCTTGAGAGAAATCACCGCGCATGAATCGATACCCTAAAGGGAAGTTCCACAATGTTCGCAACGAAGCCGAATGTGCCGAGAAACAGGACACAGGGACAACGGAGCGAAGCTTTTGTCCCTTGTTCGACCAAAGACGAAATCGTAAAGGGTCCAAAGCGAGAAGGATCAAGAGCTAAATATGCCTAATGCCTTTGTTCTCGTTAATGTTACGATCATCAATTTGAAATCTATCGACACTTTCTGCAATTAGGCATCGCGTAGAACGAAGGCTATTCAACAGACAGAAGGTTCGACATTTATTTCTATTACTTTTACTAGAAAGAGAGGTAAATGCATATACTTTAGCTTGATAACGCATATTTTAATCTGTCTTTTCTACATTAATTGTAGATGCAAGCTAACCATAAATGGTAGCAACGCTGTAAATCTGACAATCAAAGAAACTCGAAGAGAGGACTCAGCTTTGTACACCTTTAAGGCACAGAATGGATTCGGAGACGATCATACTTACATAAACGTTATCGTCCAAGGTAATTGACATAACATCCATTCGTTCGCCTTATACTTATATAGCCAACATTGACTAAGCCAATTTTTCTAGAACATCCAGCATATAAGCTGGACGGTTATGAGCTTGTTTTGTGACGACTTGAAAAACGTACGTCAATACAGTTAGACGCACTTGACTGCAGATTCGTGTCGTACTATAAAACTGCCAATACGTCAGGAGCTGTATATCCTAATTAAAAGAAAATTCCATGTAAATCAAGCATGCTTGAATCTCACGAAGACGTGACGGGCACGGTACGCACGGCGTCCCATATGGGCCTCTACTAAGGCATTATGTCGCAAAAGTATTTACATAAGGCCTTGACTGCTGCACATTTTGCCGAAAAAATCTCTAGTGACATGGGTAACATTGGCAGAATTCAAACGGATCGTGATGGAGTAAAGTTACACATGCCTCCATTATTTTCTAACGTACTGCACGTCACCAAACAAGAATACACATTGTCACGATGTCGAAATTACAGAGCCTCCCGAAAGCCCGCGCGAGCTGGCTGTATACGAAGTGTTCGGTCGAAACGCCACGCTTCGCTGGAATCAGCCGTTGTTCGACGGGAATAGCGCCATCAGCTCGTATATCATCCAGTACAAGCCGCATATGGGTAAGTGTAAGTATGTGAATTACCTCAACTGGCACAAAGTTATGTACCGGTCTTAATGTCGTTTAGCTGATCGCAAATAAAATGATAACGATGTTGACGATGCTTTGTCCCTTAGTTGAATGATTTGTCATCAATGAAACAGACAAGACATTGTAGAACAAGTTTATCATTAACACAACTGAGATGAAGGGACGTTTATGCAATCTAACCCCGTAAGCTGTCATCATTTTTCGTAGTGACATCGGTTGAGCGATTTAAGTGTGTATGAGGAAACTCTGTCGGAGTGTCAGTGGAAACGTCATACCAGCGCTATTTATAGCCTTCGAACTTGCTTTCGGAACTCTATTCAGTCAGGCTCAAATACAAGTTGGAAGTTTAAAAATTCGTCCACTCTTTCTTATGACCGTGTGCTGGTTGTACGACACTGTGCAGATGAACTGTGTAAATGAATCAGTTTACTATATAGACTTAGCGGCGTTCTCAGCTAATGTGCCATCATGTAGTTCGGACACTTCTATGCGTGGACACCCATATGTGTGCGGAAGCGCGTAATGTCTCTCATAAATTGATTGGTTGCCTTATTTTTCTATTGTGAGGAAACTTACATATCCACTACTGCTACCTATTAGTCCACACAAACTTTACGCTTTACGGCTACGAAGCCAGACAGCTCTTGCAATACCATCGAATAGTGTATTGAAACTATGTCCTATAGTTCGGTAGCTGTTTTTCATTCGGATTCGAATTAGAAAAAGAAACATGTGTTAGTGGTAAAAACATCTGTAACAAACACTGTCGTGAAATAGATTAACCCCTATATACTCACTCCGAGACAGCCAATTCAGCAACTTTTGAATGGCCGGGAACATCAGCAGATACTTTCCAATTAAGAATGAGCGGAACCAGTACCGCCAAATATTTGTCGCATTTACCTGTTTCGAAGTTCTTCTTTCGAAGCTACCGTGAATGCTTTTTCTTAACTATTTTTCGCCACTTGAATAGGACCGATACAATCGAATTAAACAGAGAAAGGGAGGAACATAAACAATAGAATGATCGATATCTTGTCGATTCCGGCTGGGTTTGTAGGTGGAACTAAGATTCACGGTATCTGGACATTTTTCTATCGTGCATCGCTTGCACGACGTTTTTCGTAATCGCTAGTCCAGTTTTGGCTCCCTACATAGAAACGAGCCCAATTGGCGCACACTGCCAGTACGCGCTGTTAGAGCTTAGCAATTAGTCTTACTTTACCGCTTAGTCTCGATTTGTGAAGCCTCTTCTCAGCTTTTGGCCTTCCTTCTTTTAACTACATACACGGTATCGTGCGGCGCGGATGGACTTTGGCGAATAGCATTTCAGCTAAACACCGCAAATCAACCGTTTGCACTGAATGGTGCCACAAGAGCCTCTTGGCGTAAGGAGGAGCAGGAAACAAGTATCCCTACGGACGATATAATAGGAATATCGAACGTGTGCGCATCCTTATATGAAGGGAGTTTCGTCCCCAAAGCTTCCTACGTGTTGTAGAGGACTGAAACAGGGCGGAAAATCTTTTTGGCAATAGGGCTATAAACCATAACAGACCTGATGGACGGGCACCCATCGTCGGATAGAAGAAATGTGATAAAAATTACAACTTCCATACATCGAGTTTCATAAACGTCATTTTTTAGAGCATGAATCTATCAATTGAATCCCTTATCGCAAGCGAACTTCTTTCAGGTAAGGTCACATTCGCGTAGTGAGAACTGGCCAATCTGACAATTACTATCGTGTATTAAATAGATTAGCACTCGACTGCTACAGATCTAAACTATTACAGTTTTACATATTGTTCTTGAAGGCTAGTTTATGCAATTGCCAATTAACTGATAATCCTGATAAGCACACTTGATGAGCTGTAACCGTTGGGGCACACGACTCTCAGAAGAGCTGTCGTCACTTAAGAACTTCAGTTACTACTACATTTGATCTTTTGATGAAAAGAGATTTTAAAAAAGTAAATCAGAATAAACAGGTACATTAATTCTGCTTTACTTTTATGTAATAATCAAAGCTGTCTGCGTCACAAAGACTGACTGGCCTTGTGAAAACTAGGTCATTTACATACATTTGAAATACTAGTGATATATTTGGCCTGTACACATGTCTATACGTATTAATCAGTATTTATGCGTTATCCTTTGGGTGGGTGAGACCATGTTAATAATCCACTCATGGTGACTTCCAACAGACATCTAAAACGGGATGGACCGAACGAAACTAAGCTCCGGCATCTATAAAGCTCAGCTTCAGACTTCAAAAACGCGCCATCGAGCTGGAATCGAAAAGTCGAGTGAGACGCTGTCTCAGAACGACGCAGAGGCCGTGACTGTCTGTCTGTCTGTCTGTCTGTCGGTCGGTCGCGTCGGTGTAGTTGGCGAGCAGAACATCGGACAGGCCTCTGAGTTAAGTCTTCGAGGGGCGGAAAAGGCAGGCGGGCTGCAGATTCTAGAAATAGTTCTCTGTCCGATTTTGAGCGACGTCCAAAAAAGGTTGCGTCACCTTTTTTCGACGTCGCTCGACAGTGCCACCGTCTAGGGATCGAAAGGACATTTTTGACAGGTTGACGGCTTTCTCGTCACAAGACGAGTGAGAGCCTTTTCTTGCGAGAGAAACCTTTAGAGGTCTGTGAAGTCTAAGATTTGGAACGCAAGTCCGAGCTAGCTTGCAGTTGCGAAGTCAGATATCTGTATGCGGGTCAGGCGTTCTTGGTTAACCTCTTTTCCCGTTGAGCACACTGCAACAGCGGCTTCGTTGACGCCCGCCGCTGCTGCTGCCGTTCTCGCTTCAACTTGCCAAAATTTCCAAATCTGTCCTGCCCACCTCGTCTAAAGACTTAACTGAGCCAGCAGCTGACGGGACGGCAGCTGAGGCGAAGCTCGTCGCCCATTTTGACGATTCTACAAAGACTGAGACAGGGCCGGTTGGACTGAACCGGCTGAGCTGATCGGTTAGTTAAATGAAGAAAAATGTGTAAGACCTTTATCTAAACAAGTTTTCTATAATACTTGACATTAGGTCAGCGACCTGAAGCAACTTACAGGCAGACAGGCACGAATGTATGGCGACATACGTTTTAAATTGAGTCCTTCTCATTGTAATCAACAGATCGGCCAGAATGCTCGGTCGTGCTTGGGAGCGTGGCTCAACGGTGCTTCCGCCACTAGCATATGCCATGTTCGTCTGAGTACCGTTTGGGGAGCACGTTGGGAAAACGCGTCGTACCGCTATGATGAAACTCTTTCATTAGACAAGGAAGAGAAGGCCGAGCGGAGTGCTGCACTTGCTAGACAAGTCGCGTCCGCTGCACAGCGGTCGTCAGTCCACTGCCCACAAGCGTAGCGGAGCAGCTAAGGGAGCAACCAATGAGCACGAGAACATTCGCACACAAAAACGTTCACAAGAGACGCTATCGTCCATGTCCCGGCCCAGTGCGCGACTTGCGGCAGAAACACAACGCAAAAGGCACAAAAGAACGAAGCCTGGCAAGCAACTAGTATTCGAAGCAGCGTTCAAGAGACCTGCCACCATCTACGGGGGTAACAGAATGTGCGGAGCGCCATATGTGAATTTGTGCGTATACTTGTGATCTCAGGATAGCTGAACGTTGGTTGTTGGCTGGTTCCCGTTTGGCTCAGCGATGCGCATTAGCTTTGCGTTTACTTTCTGTTATCTTTCGAATGGAGGAAGAAAAATACGCCCGCGTCTGCTACCACTTAGAGGTAGTTTTTTTTTAGTTAAATAAAGATAGCGAGCGAATTATTTGCCTCTGTTCTGGCGCCATCTGAATTCGGTTGGCCGAGCTGTTTCGACAATTGCTGTTTTCTTCTTCTGGCCTGATCGAGAACTGCTGGCTGTTAGTTTATATGCGTGGTGGGATGCGTTCTCGTGGTTCTTCAAAGCATCAAAGCTCGATCACGCGTAAGTGATATGACTAGAATTTAGAAAAGTGTACCGGTACTCGAAAGACTCGAATCGTCTGAATGATTGTCATGATCGTCTTAATAGATCCCTGTGTATAACTATTATGTATATTAGATCCACTTAGTAAACGAAAACTTCAAGTTTGCGCCAGAAAATGCATTAATCCCGTATCAGACAAATTGTGTTCACAATTAAAATTAGAGTATTTATTTAAAGGTTAGAACCCAAATTCGTATGTACCTAAACCTAATTGACCCCCCCCCCCCCAAAGAAAATAAACCACCATCTTCGACCAAGTATTTTCTCAACTTTATTATTTGACTTCATCATATCTTATACTGTATATATTTTCACATAAAGCGAGTTCACATGAAGGCACTTGAATTATACACTTCACATTCAACTGACATTGTTTACTAGTAAACACCTCTGCAATTTTTTCTATCCGTTTATATATATAATCTCAAATCTGTTCGTCCAATCTTGTTTTTGTTTCTTACACAATTCACAGATAGCTCGACCTACACACACTGTTTCTAAAATGAACCCTTATCCAATATGGACTAGTACGAATGACTCTGTATGGGCCACAATATAACTGCTACCATCTTTAATGCCAATTTGCTTTCGACGGTTTGGCTATTTTCGAAGCTGTGCGTTATTTGTCTGTCCTAAACCGACAGAATCCGTTGCCTCGTTCTTCTTTTTGATGTCGGGTGTCCCCTTCCTTCGGACATAGTAGCCAAGGCCCAACGCGTATGGCCTTCATGGTCGTCGTTCTGTCTAGCTGCCGGTTTTGTCTCGTGTTATTGGCCACACACTGGCCGGAAATTACTCATTCATGCGCTCGACCAATATAGGCAGACGCTGCTTAGCAACGCGATGAGGACGTTTTATTTTTGTTGCAACGAGCAGAGTGAACTTCTTGCAAAATGGCCACGTCGTGGACCTATCTAACCGCATCCTGGATGCCTTCTAGTACGTTGTGAGCCAAACCGTAGTAGAAGAACTTCTCTAGTTTTGGAGAAATGATCTATCTTGCTATGTTCACCCGTTGACGACAACGCTTCGATGTGACTTTGCCACTAGTTAGCCCATGTCGAGTCGGGTAGCGATCGCAGCATGATGGCAGCCGACACGCAAAATATCACTTGGCAACTGTCTTTCTCCGCCGTGACCAGACGTACATTATTTGCTTTCGCCGTACTGCAGTAGGTAGCTCCGAAAACAGGTAGGCTAGACGCTGATGACGTTGGCGGGCAGAGTTTCCTCTGCAAATGGTTAAATATTCTAGTCACACAATACACCTGAGTGATTAGGAGGACAACCGATGTCGTTAAGTCTAAGTACATGTTCGTTTGTCTTTCATTGTTTTGCCACCTTTCACAGAAAATATGGGACATTCATTCAGCTCAGTAGAAATAAATGGAACCTCACTACGAGCTGTACTCGGACCTCTGGAGCCTATTCAACAGTACGAGTGCCGAATAGCCTCAAGGAACGCCTTAGGCCAAAGTGACTTTACGGATTCCATCATCTTCACAACGAAAGAAGAACGTAAGCTATGATCATCATATTTTCTATTGAAATATTCAATTCCAAGCATAAATGCTGCTTATTTGTTACTTTCGTTATTTTAGTATCAAAGGCACGCTGACATAATGATATTTTCTTGTCAAAAAAAGTGAGTTTTTATGTTCAGTACGTATATCAAAGATTTTCGTGTAAAAACCCGAAATCGATACTCCTTAAAATCGAAAAAAGCTTGAGTCCTTTATGTGACATTATCAGTGGACGGTATTCTAGGTTGATTTGGCAAATACTGCCTTTGTAGTGTATATAATAACAGCGGGTATTGGAACGCATGTACTTCATTTTCATAGAAAAATACCTCACGCTTTGCCAAACTATCCAGGGCATCAACAAAATTCAACAAATTACATA